>NW_027490336.1:300000-543310 GCF_050948175.1 Xylocopa sonorina
TGTTTCACGATAAGATATAATATTCATTATGGAGTGTTATGTATACCTCGTACTCACTTCAAAAGAATGTAAATGCGACCCTTCCAAGCTAGGAAATAGCTTTTGCAGATGTCTACGTATCGTAGCAATAGAGTTCTAGTGCTTCTTAGAACGCGATATCGCATCTCACATCTATGTTTCATGATAAGAAATAATATTCATTGCGAAGTGTCATGTATATCTCGTATTCACTTCAAAGGAATGTAAATGCGACACTTCATGCTAGGAAATAGCGTTTGCAGATGTCTACGTATCGCAGCAATAGAGTTCTAATGCTTCCTAAAACGCGATATCGCATCTCTCTTCTATGTTTCATGATAAGGTATAATATTCATTGCGAAGTGTCATGTATACCTCGTATTCACTTCAAATGAATGTAAATGCGACACTTCCATGCTAGGAAATAGCGTTTGCAGATGTCTACGTATCGAAGCAATAGAATTCTAATGCTTCTTAAATCGTCATATCGCATCTCATTTCTATGTTTCATGATAAGATATAATATCCATTGCGAATTGTCACGTATACCCGTATTCACCTCAAATGAATGTAAATGCGACACTTCCTTGCTAGGAAATGGCGCCTACAGATATCTACGTATCGTAGCAATAGAGTTCTAATGCCTCTTAAAAGGCGATAACGCATCTCAGCTCTATGTTTCATGATAAGATATAATATCCATTCCGAGTGTCATGTATACCCCGCATTCACTTCAAAAGAATGTAAGTGCGACACTTCCTTGCTAGGAAATAGCGTCTCCAGATATCTACGCATCGTAGCAATAGAGCTCTAATGCATCTTAAAACGCGATATCGCATCTCATTTCTATGTTTCGTGATAAGATATAATATTCATTGCGAAGTGTCATGTATACACGGTATTCACTTCAAAAGAATGTAAATGCGACACTTCCTTGCTAGGAAATAGCGTTTGCAGATGACTACGTATCGGAGCAATGGAGTTCTAATGCTTCTCAAAACGGGATATCGCATCTCATTTCTATGCTTCATGATAAGATATAATATTCATTGCGAAGTGTCATGTATACCTCGTATTCCCTCCAAACGAATGTAAATGCGACACTTCCTTGCTAGGAAATGGCGTATTCAGATGTCTACATATCGTAGCAATAGAGTTCTAATGCTACTTAAATCGCGATATCACATCTCATTTGTATGTTTCGTGATAAGATATAATATTCATTCCGAAGTGTCATGTATACCTCGAATTCTCTTCAAAAGAATGTAAATGCGACACTTCCATGCTAGGAAATAGCGTTTGCAGATATCTCCGCATCGAGGAAATAGGGTTCTAATTCTTCTTAAGACGCGATATCGCATCTCACTTCTATGTTTCATGATAAGATATAATATTCATTGCGAAGTGTCATGTATACCTCTTATTGCCTCCAAACGAATGTAAATGCGACACTTCCTTGCTAGGAAATGGCGTATTCAGATGCCTACGTATCGTAGCAATAGAGTTCTAATGCTACTTAAATCGCGATATCGCATCTCAATTATATGTTTCGTGATAAGATACAATATTCATCGCGAAGTCTCATGTATACCTCGTATTCACTTCAAAAGAATGTAAATGCGACACTTCCATGCGTGGAAATAGCGTCTGCAGATATCTACGGGTCGAGGCAATAGAGTTCTAATGCTTCTTAAAACGCGATATCGCATCTCCTTTATATGTTTCGTGATAAGATATAATATTCATCGCGAAGTGTCAAGTATACCTCGTATTCACTTCAAAAGAATGTAAGTGCGACACTTCCATCCTGGGAAATAGCGTCTGCAGATGTCTGCGCGTCGAGGCAATAGAGTTCTAATGCTTCTTAAAACGCGATATCGAATCTCAGTTCTATGTTTCATTATAAGATATAATATTCATTGCGAAGTGTTATGTATACCTCGTATTCACATCAAAAGAATGTAAATGCGACTATTCCTTGCTAGGGCATAGCGTTTGCAGATGCCTACGTATCGTAGCAATAGAGTTCTAATGCTTCTTAGATCGCGATATCGCATCTCCCTTCTATGTTTCATGATAAGATATAATATTCATTGGGAAGTGTCATGTATACCTCGTATTCACTTCAAAAGAATGTAAATGCGACTATTTCTTTCTATAAAATAGCATTTGCAGATGTCTAGGTATCGTAGCAATAGAGTTCCAATGCTTCTCAAACCGCGATATCGCATCTCATTTCTATGCTTCATGATAAGACATAATATTCATTGCGAAGTGTCATGTATACCTCGTATTCACGCCAAGCGAATGTAAATGCTGCACTTCCTTGCTAGGAAATAGAGTATTCAGATGTCTACGTACCGTGGCAATAGAGTTCCAATGCTACTTAATTCGCGATATCGCATCTCATTTCTATGTTTCGTGATAAGATATAATATTCATTGCGAAGTGTCATGTATACCTCGTATTGACTTCAAAAGAATGTAAATGCGACTATTGCTAGCTAGGAAATAGCGTTCGCAGATGTCTACGTATCGTAGCAATAGCGTTCTAATGCTTCTTAAATCGCGATATCGCATCTCATTTGTATGTTTCGCGATAAGTTATAATATTCATTCCGAAGTGTCATGTAAACCTCGAATTCACTTCAAAAGAATGTAAATGCGACTATTGCTTGCTAGGAAATAGCGTTTGCAGATGTCTACGTATCGTAGCAATAGAGTTCTAATGCTTCTCAAAACGCGATATCGCATCTCATTTCTATGTTTCCTGATAAGGTATAATATTCATTGCTAAGTGTCAAGTACACCTCGTATTCACTTCAAAAGAATGTAAATGCGACTATTCCTTGCTAGGATATGGCGTAGTCAGATGCCTACGTATCGTAGCAATAGAGTTCTAATGCTACTTAAATCGCGATATCGCATCTCACTTCTATGTTTCATGATAGGATATAATATTCATAGCGAAGTGTCATGTATACCTCGTATTCACTTCAAAAGAATGTAAATGCGACTATTCCTTGCTAGGAAATAGCATTTGCAGATGTCTACGTACCGTAGCAATAGAGTTCTAATGCTTCTCAAAACGCGATATCGCATCTCATTTCTATGCTTCATGATAAGATATAATATTCATTGCGAAATGCCATGTATACCTCGTATTCACTCCAAGCGAATGTAAATGCGACACTTCCTTGCTAGGCAATAGCGTATTCAGATGTCTACGTATCGTAGCAATAGAGTTCTAATGCTACTTAAATCGCGATATCGCAACTCATTTCTACGTTTCGTGATAAGATATAATATTCATTGCGAAGTGTCATGTATACCTCGTATTCCCTCCAAACGAATGTAAATGCGACACTTCCTTGCTAGGAAATGGCGTATTCCGATGTCTACGTATCGAAGCAATAGAATTCTAATTCTATTTAAATCGCGATATCGCATCTCACTTATATGTTTCGTGATAAGCTATAATATTCATCGCGAAGTGCCATGTATACCTCGTATTCACTTCAAAAGAATGTAAATGCGAAACTTCCATGCTAGGAAATAGCGTCTGCAGATGTCTACGCGTCGAGGCAATAGAGTTCTATTGCTTCTTAAAACGCGATATGGCATATCAATTCTATGTTTCATTTTAAGATATAATATTCATTGCGAAGTGTCATGTATACCTCGTATTCACATCAAAAGAATGTAAATGCGACTATTCCTTGCTAGGGCATAGCGTTTGCAGATGCCTACGTATCGTAGCAATAGAGTTCTAATGCTTCTTAGATCGCGATATCGCATCCCTTTTCTATGTTTCGTGATAAGTTATAATATTCATTCCGTAGTGTCATGTAAACCTCGAATTCACTTCAAAAGAATGTAAATGCGACTATTTGTTGCTAGGAAATAGCGGTTGCAGATGTCTACGTATCGTAGCAATAGAGTTCTAATGCTTCTCAAAACGCGATATCGCATCTCATTTCTATGCTTCATGATAAGATATAATATTCATTGCGAAGTGCCATGGATACCTCGTATTCACTCCAAACGAATGTAAATGCGACACTTCCTTGCTAGGCAATAGCGTATTCAGATGTCTACGTATCGTAGCAATAGAGTTCTAATGCTTCTCAAAACGCGTTATAGCATCTCATTTCTATGTTTCCTGATAAGATATAATATTCATTGCGAAGTGTCATGTACACCTCGTATTCACTTCAGAAGAATGTAAATGCGACACTTCCATGCTAGGAAATAGCTTCTGCAGATGTCTACGCGTCGAGGCAATAGAGTTCTAATGCTTCCTAAAACACGATATCGCATCTCACTTCTATGTTTCATGATAAGATATAATATTCATTGCGAAGTGTCATGTATACCTCGTATTCACTTCAAAGCAATGTTAAAGCGAATCGTCCTTGCTAGGAAATAGCGGTTGCAGATGCCTACATATCGTAGCAATGAGATTCTAATGCTACTTAAATCGCAATATCGCATCTCATTTATATGTTTCGTGATAAGATATAATATTCATCGCGAAGTGTCATGTATACCTCGTATTCACTTCAAAAGAATGTAAATGCGACACTTCCATGCTAGGAAATAGCGTCTGCAGATGTCTACGCGTCGAGGCAATAGAGTTCTAATGCTTCTTAAAACGCGATATCGAATCTCAATTCTATGTTTCAATATAAGATATAGTATTCATTGCGAAGTGTCATGTATACCTCGTATTCACATCAAAAGAATGTAAATGCGACTATTCCTTGCTAGGGCATAGCGTTTGCAGATGCCTACGTATCGTAGCAATAGTGTTCCAATGTTTCTCAAAACGCGATATCGCATCTCAATTCTATGTTTCCTGATAAGATATAATATTCATTGCGAAGTGTCATGTACACCTCGTATTCACTTCAAAAGAATGTAAATGCGACACTTCCATGCTAGGAAATAGCGTCTGCAGATGTCTACGCGTCGAGGCAGTAGAGTTCTAATGCTTCCTAAAACGCGATATCGCATCTCACTTCTATGTTTCATTATAAGATATAATATTCATTGCGAAGTGTCATGTATACCTCGTATTCACATCAAAAGAATGTAAATGCGACTATTCCTTGCTAGGGCATAGCGTTTGCAGATGCCTGCGTATCGTAGCAATAGTGTTCTAATGCTTCTTTAATCGCAATATCGCATCTCATTTATATGTTTCGTGAAAAGATATAATTTTCATTGCGAAGTGTCATGTATACCTCGTATTCACTTCAAAAGAATGTAAATGCGACACTTCCATGCTAGGAAATAGCATCTGCAGATGTCTACGTATCGTAGCAATAGAGTTCCAATGTTTCTCAAAACGCGATATCGCATCTCATTTCTATGTTTCCTGATAAGATATAATATTCATTGCGAAGTGTCATGTACACCTCGTATTCACTTCAAAAGAATGTAAATGCGACACTTCCATGCTAGGAAATAGCGTCTGCAGATGTCTACGCGTCGAGGCAGTAGAGTTCTAATGCTTCCTAAAACGCGATATCGCATCTCACTCCTATGTTTCATTATAAGATATAATATTCATCGCGAAGTGTCAGGTATACCTCGTATTCACTTCAAATGAATGTAAATGCGACACTTCCATGCTAGGAAATAGCGTCTGCAGATGTCTGCATGTCGAGGCAATAGAGTTCTAATGCTCCTTAAAACGCGATATCGAATCTCAATTCTATGTTTCATTATAAGATATAATATTCATTGCGAAGTGTCATGTATACCTCGTATTCACATCAAAAGAATGTAAATGCGACTATTCCTTGCTAGGGCATAGCGTTTGCAGATGCCTACGTATCGTAGCAATAGAGTTCTAATGCTTTTTAGATCGTGATATCGCATCTCATTTCTATGTTTCGTGATAAGTTATAATATTCATTCCGAAGTGTCATGTAAACCTCGAATTCACTTCAAAAAAATGTAAATGCGACACTTCCTTGCTAGGAAATGGCGTATTCCGATGTCTACGTATCGTAGCAATAGAGTTCTAATGCTACTTAAATCGCGATATCGCATCTCATTTATATGTTTCGTGATAAGATATTATATTCATCGCGAAGTGTCAGGTATACCTCGTATTCACTTCAAATGAATGTAAATGCGACACTTCCATGCTAGGAAATAGCATCTGCAGATGTCTACGTATCGTAGCAATAGAGTTCCAATGCTTCTCAAAACGCGTTATAGCATCTCATTTCTATGTTTCCTGATAAGATATAATATTCATTGCGAAGTGTCATGTACACCTCGTATTCACTTCAGAAGAATGTAAATGCGACACTTCCATGCTAGGAAATAGCGTCTGCAGATGTCTACGCGTCGAGGCAATAGAGTTCTAATGCTTCCTAAAACGCGATATCGCATCTCACTTCTATGTTTCATGATAAGATGTAATATTCATTGCGAAGTGTCATGTATACCTCGTATTCACTTCAAAACAATGTTAAAGCGAATCGTCCTTGCTAGGAAATAGCGGTTGCAGATGCCTACATATCGTAGCAATGAGATTCTAATGCTACTTAAATCGCAATATCGCATCTCATTTATATGTTTCGTGATAAGATATAATATTCATCGCGAAGTGTCATGTATACCTCGTATTCACTTCAAAAGAATGTAAATGCGACACTTCCATGCTAGGAAATAGCGTCTGCAGATGTCTACGCGTCGAGGCAATAGAGTTCTAATGCTTCTTAAAACGCGATATCGAATCTCAATTCTATGTTTCAATATAAGATATAATATTCATTGCGAAGTGTCATGTATACCTCGTATTCACATCAAAAGAATGTAAATGCGACTATTCCTTGCTAGGGCATAGCGTTTGCAGATGCCTACGTATCGTAGCAATAGTGTTCTAATGCTTCTTTAATCGCAATATCGCATCTCATTTATATGTTTCGTGAAAAGATATAATTTTCATTGCGAAGTGTCATGTATACCTCGTATTCACTTCAAAAGAATGTAAATGCGACACTTCCATGCTAGGAAGTAGCATCTGCAGATGTCTACGTATCGTAGCAATAGAGTTCCAATGTTTCTCAAAACGCGATATCGCATCTCATTTCTATGTTTCCTGATAAGATATAATATTCATTGCGAAGTGTCATGTACACCTCGTATTCACTTCAAAAGAATGTAAATGCGACACTTCCATGCTAGGAAATAGCGTCTGCAGATGTCTACGCGTCGAGGCAGTAGAGTTCTAATGCTTCCTAAAACGCGATATCGCATCTCACTCCTATGTTTCATTATAAGATATAATATTCATCGCGAAGTGTCAGGTATACCTCGTATTCACTTCAAATGAATGTAAATGCGACACTTCCATGCTAGGAAATAGCGTCTGCAGATGTCTGCATGTCGAGGCAATAGAGTTCTAATGCTTCTTAAAACGCGATATCGAATCTCAATTCTATGTTTCATTATAAGATATAATATTCATTGCGAAGTGTCATGTATACCTCGTATTCACATCAAAAGAATGTAAATGCGACTATTCCTTGCTAGGGCATAGCGTTTGCAGATGCCTACGTATCGTAGCAATAGAGTTCTAATGCTTTTTAGATCGTGATATCGCATCTCATTTCTATGTTTCGTGATAAGTTATAATATTCATTCCGAAGTGTCATGTAAACCTCGAATTCACTTCAAAAAAATGTAAATGCGACACTTCCTTGCTAGGAAATGGCGTATTCCGATGTCTACGTATCGTAGCAATAGAGTTCTAATGCTACTTAAATCGCGATATCGCATCTCATTTATATGTTTCGTGATAAGATATTATATTCATCGCGAAGTGTCAGGTATACCTCGTATTCACTTCAAATGAATGTAAATGCGACACTTCCATGCTAGGAAATAGCATCTGCAGATGTCTACGTATCGTAGCAATAGAGTTCCAATGCTTCTCAAAACGCGTTATAGCATCTCATTTCTATGTTTCCTGATAAGATATAATATTCATTGCGAAGTGTCATGTACACCTCGTATTCACTTCAGAAGAATGTAAATGCGACACTTCCATGCTAGGAAATAGCGTCTGCAGATGTCTACGCGTCGAGGCAATAGAGTTCTAATGCTTCCTAAAACGCGATATCGCATCTCACTTCTATGTTTCATGATAAGATGTAATATTCATTGCGAAGTGTCATGTATACCTCGTATTCACTTCAAAACAATGTTAAAGCGAATCGTCCTTGCTAGGAAATAGCGGTTGCAGATGCCTACATATCGTAGCAATGAGATTCTAATGCTACTTAAATCGCAATATCGCATCTCATTTATATGTTTCGTGATAAGATATAATATTCATCGCGAAGTGTCATGTATACCTCGTATTCACTTCAAAAGAATGTAAATGCGACACTTCCATGCTAGGAAATAGCGTCTGCAGATGTCTACGCGTCGAGGCAATAGAGTTCTAATGCTTCTTAAAACGCGATATCGAATCTCAATTCTATGTTTCAATATAAGATATAATATTCATTGCGAAGTGTCATGTATACCTCGTATTCACATCAAAAGAATGTAAATGCGACTATTCCTTGCTAGGGCATAGCGTTTGCAGATGCCTACGTATCGTAGCAATAGTGTTCTAATGCTTCTTTAATCGCAATATCGCATCTCATTTATATGTTTCGTGAAAAGATATAATTTTCATTGCGAAGTGTCATGTATACCTCGTATTCACTTCAAAAGAATGTAAATGCGACACTTCCATGCTAGGAAATAGCATCTGCAGATGTCTACGTATCGTAGCAATAGAGTTCCAATGTTTCTCAAAACGCGATATCGCATATCATTTCTATGCTTCCTGATAAGATATAATATTCATTGCGAAGTGTCATGTACACCTCGTATTCACTTCAAAAGAATGTAAATGCGACACTTCCATGCTAGGAAATAGCGTCTGCAGATGTCTACGCGTCGAGGCAGTAGAGTTCTAATGCTTCCTAAAACGCGATATCGCATCTCACTCCTATGTTTCATTATAAGATATAATATTCATCGCGAAGTGTCAGGTATACCTCGTATTCACTTCAAATGAATGTAAATGCGACACTTCCATGCTAGGAAATAGCGTCTGCAGATGTCTGCATGTCGAGGCAATAGAGTTCTAATGCTTCTTAAAACGCGATATCGAATCTCAATTCTATGTTTCGTTATAAGATATAATATTCATTGCGAAGTGTCATGTATACCTCGTATTCACATCAAAAGAATGTAAATGCGACTATTCCTTGCTAGGGCATAGCGTTTGCAGATGCCTACGTATCGTAGCAATAGAGTTCTAATGCTTTTTAGATCGTGACATCGCATCTCATTTCTATGTTTCGTGATAAGTTATAATATTCATTCCGAAGTGTCATGTAAACCTCGAATTCACTTCAAAAACATGTAAATGCGACACTTCCTTGCTAGGAAATGGCGTATTCCGATGTCTACGTATCGTAGCAATAGAGTTCTAATGCTACTTAAATCGCGATATCGCATCTCATTTATATGTTTCGTGATAAGATATAATATTCATCGCGAAGTGTCAGGTATACCTCGTATTCACTTCAAATGAATGTAAATGCGACACTTCCATGCTAGGAAATAGCGTCTGCAGATGTCTGCGCGTCGAGGCAATAGAGTTCTAATGCTTCTTAAAACGCGATATCGAATCTCAATTCTATGTTTCATTATAAGATATAATATTCATTGCGAAGTGTCATGTATACCTCGTATTCACATCAAAAGAATGTAAATGCGACTATTCCTTGCTAGGGCATAGCGTTTGCAGATGCCTACGTATCGTAGCAATAGAGTTCTAATGCTTTTTAGATCGCCATATCGCATCTCATTTCTATGTTTCGTGATAAGTTATAATATTCATTCCGAAGTGTCATGTAAACCTCGAATTCACTTCAAAAAAATGTAAATGCGACTATTGCTTGCTAGGAAATAGCGTTTGCAGGTGTCTACGTATCGTAGCAATAGAGTTCTAATGCAACTTAAATCGCGATATCGCATCTCATTTATATGTTTCGTGATAAGATATAATATTCATCGCGAAGTGTCATGTATACCTCGTATTCACTTCAAAAGAATGTAAATGCGACACTTCCATGCTAGGAAATAGCGTCTGCAGATGTCTACGCGTCGAGGTAATAGAGTTCTAATGCTTCTTAAAACGCGATATCGCATGTCAATTCTATGTTTCATTATAAGATATAATATTCATTGCGAAGTGTCATGTACACCTCGTATTCACTTCAAAAGAATGTAAATGCGACACTTCCATGCTAGGAAATAGCGTCTGCAGATGTCTGCATGTCGAGGCAATAGAGTTCTAATGCTTCTTAAAACGCGATATCGAATCTCAATTCTATGTTTCGTTATAAGATATAATATTCATTGCGAAGTGTCATGTATACCTCGTATTCACTTCAAAAGAATGTAAATGCGACACTTCCATGCTAGGAAGTAGCGTTTGCAGATGTCTACGTATCGCAGCAATAGAGTTCCAATGCTTCTTAGAACGCGATATCGCATCTCACTTCTATGTTTCATGATACGATATAATATTCATTGCGAAGTGTCACGTATACCTCGTATTCACTTCAAATGAATGTAAATGCGACACTTCCATGCTAGGAAATAGCGTTTTGCAGATGTCTACGTATCGTAGCAACAGAGTTCTAATGCTTTTTAAAACGCGATATCGCATATCACTGCTATGTTTCATGATAAGATATAATATTCATTATGGAGTGATATGTATACCTCGTACTCACTTCAAAAGAATGTAAATGCGACCCTTCCATGCTAGGGAATAGCCATTGCAAATGCCTACGTATCGTAGCAATAGAGTTCTAATGCTTCTTAAAACGCGATATCGCATCTCACTTCTATGTTTCATGATAAGATATAATATTCATTGCGAAGTGTCATGAATACCTCGTATTCACTTCAAAAGAACGTAAATAAGACACTTCCATGCTAGGAAATAGCGTTTATGGATGTCTACGTATCGTAGCAATAGAGTTCTAATGCTTCTTAGAACGCGATATAGCATCTCACTTCTATGTTTCATGATAAGATATAATATTCATTGCGAAGTGTCATGTATAACTCGTATTCACTTCAAAAGAATGTAAATATGACACTTCCATGCTAGGAAATAGCGTTTGCAGATGTCTACGTATCGTAGCAATAGAGTTCTAATGCTTCTTAAAACGAGATGCCTCATTTCATTTCTATGTTCCGTGATAAGATATAATATTCATTGTGGAGTGTCATGTATACCTCGTATTCACTTCAAATGAATGTAAATGCGACACTTCCATGCTAGGAAGTAGCGGTTGCAGATGTCTACGTATCGTAGCAATAGGGTTCTAATGCTTCTTAAGACGCGATATCGCATCTCACTTCTGTGTTTCATGATAAGATATAATATACATTGCGAAGTGTCATGTATACCTCGGTTTCACTTCACAAGAATGTAAATGCGACACTTCCTTGCTAGGAAATATTGTTTGCAGATGTCTACGTATCACAGCAATAGAGCTCTAATGCTTCTTAAAACGAGATGTCGTATTTCATTTCTATGTTTCGTAATAAGATATAATATTCATTGTGTAATGTTATGTATAACTCATATTCACTTCAGTGAAATGTAAGTGCGAAATTTCCTTGCTAGGAAATAGAGTTTGCAGATGTCTACGTATATTAGCAATAGAGTTCTAATGCTTCTCAAAACGCGATATAGCACCTCATTCCTATGTTTCATGATAAGATATAATATTCATTGCGAAGTGTCATGTATATCTCGTATTCACATCAAAAGAATGTAAATGCGACACTTCCATGCTAGGAAATAGCGTCTGCAGATGTCTACGCGTCGAGGCAATAGAGTTCTAATGCTTCCTAAAACGCGATATCGCATCTCACTTCTATGTTTCATGATAAGATGTAATATTCATTGCGAAGTGTCATGTATACCTCGTATTCACTTCAAAACAATGTTAAAGCGAATCGTCCTTGCTAGGAAATAGCGGTTGCAGATGCCTACATATCGTAGCAATGAGATTCTAATGCTACTTAAATCGCAATATCGCATCTCATTTATATGTTTCGTGATAAGATATAATATTCATCGCGAAGTGTCATGTATACCTCGTATTCACTTCAAAAGAATGTAAATGCGACACTTCCATGCTAGGAAATAGCGTCTGCAGATGTCTACGCGTCGAGGCAATAGAGTTCTAATGCTTCTTAAAACGCGATATCGAATCTCAATTCTATGTTTCAATATAAGATATAATATTCATTGCGAAGTGTCATGTATACCTCGTATTCACATCAAAAGAATGTAAATGCGACTATTCCTTGCTAGGGCATAGCGTTTGCAGATGCCTACGTATCGTAGCAATAGTGTTCTAATGCTTCTTTAATCGCAATATCGCATCTCATTTATATGTTTCGTGAAAAGATATAATTTTCATTGCGAAGTGTCATGTATACCTCGTATTCACTTCAAAAGAATGTAAATGCGACACTTCCATGCTAGGAAATAGCATCTGCAGATGTCTACGTATCGTAGCAATAGAGTTCCAATGTTTCTCAAAACGCGATATCGCATATCATTTCTATGCTTCCTGATAAGATATAATATTCATTGCGAAGTGTCATGTACACCTCGTATTCACTTCAAAAGAATGTAAATGCGACACTTCCATGCTAGGAAATAGCGTCTGCAGATGTCTACGCGTCGAGGCAGTAGAGTTCTAATGCTTCCTAAAACGCGATATCGCATCTCACTCCTATGTTTCATTATAAGATATAATATTCATCGCGAAGTGTCAGGTATACCTCGTATTCACTTCAAATGAATGTAAATGCGACACTTCCATGCTAGGAAATAGCGTCTGCAGATGTCTGCATGTCGAGGCAATAGAGTTCTAATGCTTCTTAAAACGCGATATCGAATCTCAATTCTATGTTTCGTTATAAGATATAATATTCATTGCGAAGTGTCATGTATACCTCGTATTCACATCAAAAGAATGTAAATGCGACTATTCCTTGCTAGGGCATAGCGTTTGCAGATGCCTACGTATCGTAGCAATAGAGTTCTAATGCTTTTTAGATCGTGATATCGCATCTCATTTCTATGTTTCGTGATAAGTTATAATATTCATTCCGAAGTGTCATGTAAACCTCGAATTCACTTCAAAAACATGTAAATGCGACACTTCCTTGCTAGGAAATGGCGTATTCCGATGTCTACGTATCGTAGCAATAGAGTTCTAATGCTACTTAAATCGCGATATCGCATCTCATTTATATGTTTCGTGATAAGATATAATATTCATCGCGAAGTGTCAGGTATACCTCGTATTCACTTCAAATGAATGTAAATGCGACACTTCCATGCTAGGAAATAGCGTCTGCAGATGTCTGCGCGTCGAGGCAATAGAGTTCTAATGCTTCTTAAAACGCGATATCGAATCTCAATTCTATGTTTCATTATAAGATATAATATTCATTGCGAAGTGTCATGTATACCTCGTATTCACATCAAAAGAATGTAAATGCGACTATTCCTTGCTAGGGCATAGCGTTTGCAGATGCCTACGTATCGTAGCAATAGAGTTCTAATGCTTTTTAGATCGCCATATCGCATCTCATTTCTATGTTTCGTGATAAGTTATAATATTCATTCCGAAGTGTCATGTAAACCTCGAATTCACTTCAAAAAAATGTAAATGCGACTATTGCTTGCTAGGAAATAGCGTTTGCAGGTGTCTACGTATCGTAGCAATAGAGTTCTAATGCAACTTAAATCGCGATATCGCATCTCATTTATATGTTTCGTGATAAGATATAATATTCATCGCGAAGTGTCATGTATACCTCGTATTCACTTCAAAAGAATGTAAATGCGACACTTCCATGCTAGGAAATAGCGTCTGCAGATGTCTACGCGTCGAGGTAATAGAGTTCTAATGCTTCTTAAAACGCGATATCGCATGTCAATTCTATGTTTCATTATAAGATATAATATTCATTGCGAAGTGTCATGTACACCTCGTATTCACTTCAAAAGAATGTAAATGCGACACTTCCATGCTAGGAAATAGCGTCTGCAGATGTCTGCATGTCGAGGCAATAGAGTTCTAATGCTTCTTAAAACGCGATATCGAATCTCAATTCTATGTTTCGTTATAAGATATAATATTCATTGCGAAGTGTCATGTATACCTCGTATTCACTTCAAAAGAATGTAAATGCGACACTTCCATGCTAGGAAGTAGCGTTTGCAGATGTCTACGTATCGCAGCAATAGAGTTCCAATGCTTCTTAGAACGCGATATCGCATCTCACTTCTATGTTTCATGATACGATATAATATTCATTGCGAAGTGTCACGTATACCTCGTATTCACTTCAAATGAATGTAAATGCGACACTTCCATGCTAGGAAATAGCGTTTTGCAGATGTCTACGTATCGTAGCAACAGAGTTCTAATGCTTTTTAAAACGCGATATCGCATATCACTGCTATGTTTCATGATAAGATATAATATTCATTATGGAGTGATATGTATACCTCGTACTCACTTCAAAAGAATGTAAATGCGACCCTTCCATGCTAGGGAATAGCCATTGCAAATGCCTACGTATCGTAGCAATAGAGTTCTAATGCTTCTTAAAACGCGATATCGCATCTCACTTCTATGTTTCATGATAAGATATAATATTCATTGCGAAGTGTCATGAATACCTCGTATTCACTTCAAAAGAACGTAAATAAGACACTTCCATGCTAGGAAATAGCGTTTATGGATGTCTACGTATCGTAGCAATAGAGTTCTAATGCTTCTTAGAACGCGATATAGCATCTCACTTCTATGTTTCATGATAAGATATAATATTCATTGCGAAGTGTCATGTATAACTCGTATTCACTTCAAAAGAATGTAAATATGACACTTCCATGCTAGGAAATAGCGTTTGCAGATGTCTACGTATCGTAGCAATAGAGTTCTAATGCTTCTTAAAACGAGATGCCTCATTTCATTTCTATGTTCCGTGATAAGATATAATATTCATTGTGGAGTGTCATGTATACCTCGTATTCACTTCAAATGAATGTAAATGCGACACTTCCATGCTAGGAAGTAGCGGTTGCAGATGTCTACGTATCGTAGCAATAGGGTTCTAATGCTTCTTAAGACGCGATATCGCATCTCACTTCTGTGTTTCATGATAAGATATAATATACATTGCGAAGTGTCATGTATACCTCGGTTTCACTTCACAAGAATGTAAATGCGACACTTCCTTGGTAGGAAATATTGTTTGCAGATGTCTACGTATCACAGCAATAGAGCTCTAATGCTTCTTAAAACGAGATGTCGTATTTCATTTCTATGTTTCGTAATAAGATATAATATTCATTGTGTAATGTTATGTATAACTCATATTCACTTCAGTGAAATGTAAGTGCGAAATTTCCTTGCTAGGAAATAGAGTTTGCAGATGTCTACGTATATTAGCAATAGAGTTCTAATGCTTCTCAAAACGCGATATAGCACCTCATTCCTATGTTTCATGATAAGATATAATATTCATTGCGAAGTGTCATGTATATCTCGTATTCACATCAAAAGAATGTAAATGCGACACTTCCATGCTAGGAAATAGCGTTTGCAGATTTCAACGTATCGTAGCAATAGAGTTCTAATGCTTCTCAAAACGCGATATAGCACCTCATTCCTATGTTTCATGATAAGATATAATATTCATTGCGAAGTGTCATGTATATCTCGTATTCACATCAATAGAATGTAAATGCGACACTTCCATGCTAGGAAATAGCGTTTGCAGATGTCTACGTATCGCAGCAATAGAGTTCCAATGCTTCCTAAAACGCGATATCGCTTCTCTCTTCTACGTTTCATGATAAGGAATAATATTCATTCCGAAGTGTCATGTATACCGCGTATTCACTTCAAATGAATGTAAATGCGACACTTCCATGCTAGGAAATAGCGTTTTGCAGATGTCTACGTATCGTAGCAATAGAGATCTAATGCTTCTTAGAACGCGATATCGCATATCACTACTATGTTTCATGATAAGATATAATATTCATTGCGAAGTGTCATGTATACCTCGTATTCACTTCAAAAGAACGTAAATAAGACACTTCCATGCTAGGAAGTAGCGTTTGCAGATGTCTACGTATCGTAGCAATAGAGTTCTAATGCTTCTTAGAACGCGATAACGCATCTCACTTCTATGTTTCATGATAAGATATGATATTCATTGCGAAGTGTCATGTATACCTCGTATTCACTTCAAATGAATGTAAATGCGACACTTCCATGCCAGGAAATAGCGTTTGCAGATGTCTACGTATCGTAGCAATAGAGTTCTAATACTTCTTAAAACGCGATATCGCATCTCGCTGCTATGTTTCATGATAAGATATAATATTCATTATGGAGTGATATGTATACCTCGTACTCACTTCAAAAGAATGTAAATGCGACCCTTCCATGCTAGGGAATAGCCTTTGCAGATGTCTACGTATCGTAGCAATAGAGTTCTAGTGCTTCTCAAAACACGATATAGCACCTCCTTCCTATGTTTCATGATAGGATATAATATTCATTGCGAAGTGTCATGTATATCTCGTATTCACATCAAAAGAATGTAAATGCGACACTTCCATGCTAGGAAATAGCGTTTGCAGATATCTACGCATCGCAGCAATAGAGTTCTAATGCTTCTTAAAACGCGATATCGCATCTCACTGCTATGTTTCATGAGAAGATATAATATTCATTATGGAGTGTTATGTATACCTCGTACTCACTTCAAAAGAATGTAAATGCGACCCTTCCATCCTAGGAAATAGCGTTTGCAGATGTCTACGTATCGTAGCAATAGAGTTCTAATGCTTCTTAGAACGCGATATCGCATATCACTACTATGATTCATGATAAGATATAATATTCATTGCGAAGTGTCATGTATACCTCGTATTCACTTCAAAAGAACGTAAATAAGACACTTCCATGCTAGGAAATAGCGTTTGCAGATGTCTACGTATCGTAGCAATAGAGTTCTAATGCTTCTTAGAACGCGATATCGCATCTCACATCTATGTTTCATGATAAGATACAATATTCATTGCGAAGTGTCATGTATACCTCGTATTCACTTCAAATGAATGTAAATACGACACTTCCATGCTAGGAAATAGCGTTTTGCAGATGTCTACATATCGTAGCAATAGAGTTCTAATGCTTCTTAAAACGCGATATGGCATCTCACTGCTATGTTTCATGATAAGATATAATATTCATTATGGATAGATATGTATACCTCGTACCAACTTCAAAAGAATGTAAATGCGACCCTTCCATGCTAGGGAATAGCGTTTGCAGATGTCTACGTGTCGTAGCAATAGAGTTCTAATGCTTCTTAGAACGCGATATCGCATCTCACTTTTATGTTTCATGATAAGATATAATATTCATTGCGAAGTGTCATGTATACCTCGTATTCACTTCAAATGAATGTAAGTGCGACACTTCCATGCTAGGAAACAGCGTTTTGCAGATGTTTACGTATCGCAGCAATAGAGTTCCAATGCTTCCTAAAACGCGATATCGCAACTCTCTTCTATGTTTCATGATAAGGTATAATATTCAGTGCGAAGTGTCATGTATACCTCGTATTCACTTCAAATGAATGTAGATGCGACACTTCCATGCTAGGAAATAGCGTTATGCAGATGTCTACGTATCGTAGCAATAGAGTTCTAATGCTTCTTAGAACGCAATATCGCATGTCACTACTGTGATTCATGATAAGATATAATATTCATTGCGAAGTGTCATGTATACCTCGTATTCACTTCAAAAGAACGTAAATGCGTCACTTCCATGCTAGGTAATAGCGTTTGCAGATGTCTACGTATCGTAGCAATAGAGTTCCAATGCTTCCTAAAACGCGATATCACATCTCTCTTCTATGTTTCATGATAAGGTATAATATTCATTGCGAAGTGTCATGTATATCTCGTATTCACATCAAAAGAATGTAAATGCGACACTTCCATGCTAGGAAATAGCGTTTGCAGATGTCTACGTATCGTAGCAATAGAGTTCTAATGCTTCTTAGAACGCGATATCGCATCACACTTCTATGTTTCATGATAAGATATAATATTCATTGCGAAGTGTCATGTATACCTCGTATTCACTTCAAATGAATGTAAATACGACACTTCCATGCTAGGAAATAGCGTTTTGCAGATGTCTACGTATCGTAGCAATAGAGTTCTGATGCTTCTTAAAACGCGATATGGCATCTCACTGCCATGTTTCATGATAAGATATAATATTCATTATGGAGTGATATGTATACCTCGTACCAACTTCAAAAGAATGTAAATGCGACCCTTCCATGCTAGAGAATAGCCTTTGCAGATGTCTACGTGTCGTAGCAATAGAGTTCTAATGCTTCTTAGAACGCGATATCGCATCTCACTTTTATGTTTCATGATAAGATATAATATTCATTGCGAAGTGTCATGTATACCTCGTATTCACTTCAAATGAATGTAAGTGCGACACTTCCATGCTAGGAAATAGCGTCTGCAGATGTCTACGCGTCGAGGTAATAGAGTTCTAATGCTTCTTAAAACGCGATATCGCATGACAATTCTATGTTTCATTATAAGATATAATATTCATTGCGAAGTGTCATGTACACCTCGTATTCACTACAAAAGAATGTAAATGCGACACTTCCATGCTAGGAAATAGCGTCTGCAGATGTCTACGCGTCGAGGCAATAGAGTTCTAATGCTTCTTAAAACGCGATATCGAATCTCAATTCTATGTTTCATTATAAGATATAATATTCATTGCGAAGTGTCAAGTATACCTCGTATTCACATCAAAAGAATGTAAATGCGACTATTCCTTGCTAGGGCATAGCGTTTGCAGATGCCTACGTATCGTAGCAATAGAGTTCTAATGCTTTTTAGATCGCGATATCGCATCTCATTTCTATGTTTCGTGATAAGTTATAATATTCATTCCGAAGTGTCATGTAAACCTCGAATTCACTTCAAAAAAATGTAAATGCGACTATTGCTTGCTTGGAAATAGCGATTGCAGATGTCTACGTATCGTAGCAATAGACTTCTAATGCTTCTCAAAACGCGTTATAGCATCTCATTTCTATGTTTCCTGATAAGATATAATATTCATTGCGAAGTGTCATGTACACCTCGTATTCACTTCAAAAGAATGTAAATGCGACACTTCAATGCTAGGAAATAGCGTCTGCAGATGTCTACGCGTCGAGGCAATAGAGTTCTAATGCTTCTTAATACGCGATATCGCATCTCACTTCTATGTTTCACGATAGGATATAATATTCATTGCGAAGTGTCATGTATACCTCGTATTCACTTCAAAAGAATGTAAATGCGACTATTTCTTTCTAGGAAATAGCATTTGCAGATGTCTAGGTATCGTAGCAATAGAGTTCCAATGCTTCTCAACCCGCGATATCGCATCTCATTTCTATGCTTCATGATAAGACATAATATTCATTGCGAAGTGTCATGTATACCTCGTATTCACTCCAAGCGAATGTAAATGCTACACTTCCTTTCTAGGAAATAGAGTATTCAGATGTCTACGTATCGTGGCAATAGAGTTCCAATGCTACTTAAATCGCGATATCGCATCTCATTCCTATGTTTCGTGATAAGATATAATATTCATTGCGAAGTGTCATGAATACCTCGTATTCACTTCAAAAGAACGTAAATGCGACACTTCCATGGTAGGAAATAGCGTTTTGCAGATGTCTACGTATCGCAGCACTAGAGTTCCAATGCTTCTTAAAACGCGATATCGCATCTCACTTCTATGTTTCCTGATAAGATATAATATTCATTGCGAAGTGTCATGTATACCTCGGTTCCACTTCACAAGAATGTAAATGCGACACTTCCTTGCTAGGAAATATTGTTTGCAGATGTCTACGTATCACAGCAATAGAGCACTAATGCTTCTTAAAACGAGATGTCGTATTTCATTTCTATGTTTCGTAATAAGATATAATATTCATTGTGTAATGTTATGTATACCTCGTATTCACTCCAGTGAAATGTAAGTGCGAAATTTCCATGCTAGGAAATAGAGTTTGCAGATGTCTACGTGTCGTAGCAATAGAGTTCTAATGCTTCTCAAAACGCGATATAGCACCTCATGCCTATGTTTCATGATAAGATATAATATTCATTGCGAAGTGTCATGTATATCTCGTATTTACATCAATAGAATGTGAATGCGACACTTCCATGCTAGGAAATAGCGTTTGCAGATGTCTACGTATCGCAGCAATAGAGTTCCAATGCTTCTTAAAACGCGATATCGCATCTCACTTCTATGTTTCATGATAAGATATAATATTCATTGCGAAGTGTCATGTATACCTCGGTTTCACTTCACAAGAATGTAAATGCGACACTTCTTTGCTAGGAAATATTGTTTGCAGATGTCTACGTATCACAGCAATAGAGCACTAATGCTTCTTAAAACGAGATGTCGTACTTCATTTCTATGTTTCGTAATAAGATATAATATTCATTGTGTAATGTTATGTATACCTCGTATTCACTTCAGTGAAATGTAAGTGCGAAATTTCCTTGCTAGGAAATAGAGTTTGCAGATGTCTACGTATATTAGCAATAGAGTTCTAATGCTTCTCAAAACGCGATATAGCACCTCATGCCTATGTTTCATGATAAGATATAATATTCATTGCGAAGTGTCATGTATATCTCGTATTCACATAAATAGAATGTAAATGCGACACTTCCATGCTAGGAAATAGCGTTTGCAGATGTCTACGTATCGCAGCAATAGAGTTCCAATGCTTCTTAAAACGCGATATCGCATCTCACTTCTATGTTTCATGATAAGATATAATATTCATTCCGAAGTGTCATGTATACCTCGGTTTCACTTCACGAGAATGTAAATGCGACACTTCTTTGCTAGGAAATATTGTTTGCAGATGTCTACGTATCACAGCAATAGAGCACTATTGCTTCTTAAAACGAGATGTCGTACTTCATTTCTATGTTTCGTAATAAGATATAATATTCATTGTGTAATGTTATGTATACCTCGTATTCACTTCAGTGAAATGTAAGTGCGAAATTTCCTTGCTAGGAAATAGAGTTTGCAGATGTCTACGTATATTAGCAATAGAGTTCTAATGCTTCTCAAAACGCGATATAGCACCTCATGCCTATGTTTCATGATAAGATATAATATTCATTGCGAAGTGTCATGTAAATCTCGTATTCACATAAATAGAATGTAAATGCGACACTTCCATGCTAGGAAATAGCGTTTGCAGATGTCTACGTATCGCAGCAATAGAGTTCCAATGCTTCTTAAAACGCGATATCGCATCTCACTTCTATGTTTCATGATAAGATATAATATTCATTCCGAAGTGTCATGTATACCTCGGTTTCACTTCACAAGAATGTAAATGCGACACTTCTTTGCTAGGAAATATTGTTTGCAGATGTCTACGTATCACAGCAATAGAGCACTAATGCTTCTTAAAACGAGATGTCGTACTTCATTTCTATGTTTCGTAATAAGATATAATATTCATTGTGTAATGTTATGTATACCTCGTATTCACTTCAGTGAAATGTAAGTGCGAAATTTCCTTGCTAGGAAATAGAGTTTGCAGATCTCTACGTATATTAGCAATAGAGTTCTAATGCTTCTCAAAACGCGATATAGCACCTCATTCCTATGTTTCATGATAAGATATAATATTCATTGCGAAATGTCATGTATATCTCGTATTCACATCAAAAGAATGTAAATGCGACACTTCCATGCTAGGAAATAGTGTTTGCAGATGTCTACGTATCGCAGCAATAGAGTTCCAATGCTTCCTAAAACGCGATATCGCAACTCTCTTCTATGTTTCATGATAAGGTATAATATTCATTGCGAAGTGTCATGTATACCTCGTATTCACTTCAAATGAATGTAAATACGACACTTCCATGCTAGGAAATAGCGTTTTGCAGATGTCTACGTATCGTAGCAATAGAGTTCTGATGCATCTTAAAACGCGATATGGCATCTCACTGCCATCTTTCATGATAAGATATAATATTCATTATGGAGTGATATGTATACCTCGTACCAACTTCAAAAGAATGTAAATGCGACCCTTCCATGCTAGAGAATAGCCTTTGCAGATGTCTACGTGTCGTAGCAATAGAGTTCTAATGCTTCTTAGAACTCGATATCGCATCTCACTTTTATGTTTCATGATAAGATATAATATTCATTGCGAAGTGTCATGTATACCTCGTATTCACTTCAAATGAATGTAAGTGCGACACTTCCATGCTAGGAAATAGCGTTTTGCAGATGTCTACGTATCGCAGCAATAGAGTTCCAATGCTTCTTAAGACGCGATATCGCATCTCACTTCTATGTTTCCGGATAAAATATAATATTCATTGCGAAGTGTCATGTATACCTCGTATTCACTTCAAATGAATGTAAATGCTACACTTCCATGCTAGGAAATAGCGTTTTGCAGATGTCTACGTATCGTAGCAATAGAGTTCTAATGCTTCTTAGAACGCGATATCGCATATCACTACTATGATTCATGATAAGATATAATATTCATTGCGAAGTGTCATGTATACCTCGTATTCACTTCAAAAGAACGTAAATAAGACACTACCATGCTAGGAAATAGCGTTTGCAGATGTCTACGTATCGTAGCAATAGAGTTCTAATGCTTCTTAGAACGCGATATCGCATCACACTTCTATGTTTCATGATAAGATATAATATTCATTGCGAAGTGTCATGTATACCTCGTATTCACTTCAAATGAATGTAAATACGACACCTCCATGCTAGGAAATAGCGTTTTGCAGATGTCTACGTATCGTAGCAATAGAGTTCTGATGCTTCTTAAAACGCGATATGGCATCTCACTGCCATGTTTCATGATAAGATATAATATTCATTATGGAGTGATATGTATACCTCGTACCAACTTCAAAAGAATGTAAATGCGACCCTTCCATGCTAGAGAATAGCCTTTGCAGATGTCTACGTGTCGTAGCAATAGAGTTCTAATGCTTCTTAGAACGCGATATCGCATCTCACTTTTATGTTTCATGATAAGATATAATATTCATTGCGAAGTGTCATGTATACCTCGTATTCACTTCAAATGAATGTAAGTGCGACACTTCCATGCTAGGAAATAGCGTCTGCAGATGTCTACGCGTCGAGGTAATAGAGTTCTAATGCTTCTTAAAACGCGATATCGCATGACAATTCTATGTTTCATTATAAGATATAATATTCATTGCGAAGTGTCATGTACACCTCGTATTCACTTCAAAAGAATGTAAATGCGACATTTCCATGCTAGGAAATAGCGTCTGCAGATGTCTACGCGTCGAGGCAATAGAGTTCTAATGCTTCTTAAAACGCGATATCGAATCTCAATTCTATGTTTCACTATAAGATATAATATTCATTGCGAAGTGTCATGTATACCTCGTACTCACATCAAAAAAATGTAAATGCGACTATTCCTTGCTAGGGCATAGCGTTTGCAGATGCCTACGTATCGTAGCAATAGTGTTCTAATGCTTCTTAGATCGCGATATCGCATCTCATTTCTATGTTTCGTGATAAGTTATAATGTTCAATCCGAAGTGTCATGTAAACCTCGAATTCTCTTCAAAAGAATGTAAATGCGACTATTGGTTGCTAGGAAATAGCGATTGCAGATGTCTACGTATCGTAGCAGTAGAGTTCTAATGCTTCTCAAAACGCGTTATAGCATCTCATTTCTATTTTTCGTGATAAGATATAATATTCATCGCGAAGTGTCAGGTATACCTCGTATTCACTTCAAATGAATGTAAATGCGACATTTCCATGCTAGGAAATAGCGTCTGCAGATGTCTACGCGTCGAGGTAATAGAGTTCTAATGCTTCTTAAAACGCGATATCGCATGACAATTCTATGTTTCATTATAAGATATAATATTCATTGCGAAGTGTCATGTACACCTCGTATTCACTTCAAAAGAATGTAAATGCGACACTTCCATGCTAGGAAATAGCGTCTGCAGATGTCTACGCGTCGAGGCAATAGAGTTCTAATGCTTCTTAAAACGCGATATCGAATCTCAATTCTATGTTTCATTATAAGATATAATATTCATTGCGAAGTGTCAAGTATACCTCGTATTCACATCAAAAGAATGTAAATGCGACTATTCCTTGCTAGGGCATAGCGTTTGCAGATGCCTACGTATCGTAGCAATAGAGTTCTAATGCTTTTTAGATCGCGATATCGCATCTCATTTCTATGTTTCGTGATAAGTTATAATATTCATTCCGAAGTGTCATGTAAACCTCGAATTCACTTCAAAAAAATGTAAATGCGACTATTGCTTGCTTGGAAATAGCGATTGCAGATGTCTACGTATCGTAGCAATAGACTTCTAATGCTTCTCAAAACGCGTTATAGCATCTCATTTCTATGTTTCCTGATAAGATATAATATTCATTGCGAAGTGTCATGTACACCTCGTATTCACTTCAAAAGAATGTAAATGCGACACTTCCATGGTAGGAAATAGCGTTTTGCAGATGTCTACGTATCGCAGCACTAGAGTTCCAATGCTTCTTAAAACGCGATATCGCATCTCACTTCTATGTTTCCTGATAAGATATAATATTCATTGCGAAGTGTCATGTATACCTCGGTTTCACTTCACAAGAATGTAAATGCGACACTTCCTTGCTAGGAAATATTGTTTGCAGATGTCTACGTATCACAGCAATAGAGCACTAATGCTTCTTAAAACGAGATGTCGTATTTCATTTCTATGTTTCGTAATAAGATATAATATTCATTGTGTAATGTTATGTATACCTCGTATTCACTCCAGTGAAATGTAAGTGCGAAATTTCCATGCTAGGAAATAGAGTTTGCAGATGTCTACGTGTCGTAGCAATAGAGTTCTAATGCTTCTCAAAACGCGATATAGCACCTCATGCCTATGTTTCATGATAAGATATAATATTCATTGCGAAGTGTCATGTATATCTCGTATTTACATCAATAGAATGTAAATGCGACACTTCCATGCTAGGAAATAGCGTTTGCAGATGCCTACGTATCGCAGCAATAGAGTTCCAATGCTTCTTAAAACGCGATATCGCATCTCACTTCTATGTTTCATGATAAGATATAATATTCATTGCGAAGTGTCATGTATACCTCGGTTTCACTTCACAAGAATGTAAATGCGACACTTCTTTGCTAGGAAATATTGTTTGCAGATGTCTACGTATCACAGCAATAGAGCACTAATGCTTCTTAAAACGAGATGTCGTACTTCATTTCTATGTTTCGTAATAAGATATAATATTCATTGTGTAATGTTATGTATACATCGTATTCACTTCAGTGAAATGTAAGTGCGAAATTTCCTTGCTAGGAAATAGAGTTTGCAGATGTCTACGTATATTAGCAATAGAGTTCTAATGCTTCTCAAAACGCGATATAGCACCTCATGCCTATGTTTCATGATAAGATATAATATTCATTGCGAAGTGTCATGTATATCTCGTATTCACATAAATAAAATGTAAATGCGACACTTCCATGCTAGGAAATAGCGTTTGCAGATGTCTACGTATCGCAGCAATAGAGTTCCAATGCTTCTTAAAACGCGATATCGCATCTCACTTCTATGTTTCATGATAAGATATAATATTCATTCCGAAGTGTCATGTATACCTCGGTTTCACTTCACAAGAATGTAAATGCGACACTTCTTTGCTAGGAAATATTGTTTGCAGATGTCTACGTATCACAGCAATAGAGCACTAATGCTTCTTAAAACGAGATGTCGTACTTCATTTCTATGTTTCGTAATAAGATATAATATTCATTGTGTAATGTTATGTATACCTCGTATTCACTTCAGTGAAATGTAAGTGCGAAATTTCCTTGCTAGGAAATAGAGTTTGCAGATGTCTACGTATATTAGCAATAGAGTTCTAATGCTTCTCAAAACGCGATATAGCACCTCATGCCTATGTTTCATGATAAGATATAATATTCATTGCGAAGTGTCATGTAAATCTCGTATTCACATAAATAGAATGTAAATGCGACACTTCCATGCTAGGAAATAGCGTTTGCAGATGTCTACGTATCGCAGCAATAGAGTTCCAATGCTTCTTAAAACGCGATATCGCATCTCACTTCTATGTTTCATGATAAGATATAATATTCATTCCGAAGTGTCATGTATACCTCGTATTCACTTCAAATGAATGTAAATGCTACACTTCCATGCCAGGAAATAGCGTTTCGCAGATGTCTACGTATCGTAGCAATAGAGTTCTAATGCTTCTTAGAACGCGATATCGCATATCACTACTATGATTCATGATAAGATATAATATTCATTGCGAAGTGTCATGTATACCTCGTATTCACTTCAAAAGAACGTAAATAAGACACTACCATGCTAGGAAATAGCGTTTGCAGATGTCTACGTATCGCAGCAATAGAGTTCCAATGCTTCTTAAAACGCGATATCGCATCTCACTTCTATGTTTCATGATAAGATATAATATTCATTCCGAAGTGTCATGTATACCTCGGTTTCACTTCACAAGAATGTAAATGCGACACTTCTTTGCTAGGAAATATTGTTTGCAGATGTCTACGTATCACAGCAATAGAGCACTAATGCTTCTTAAAACGAGATGTCGTACTTCATTTCTATGTTTCGTAATAAGATATAATATTCATTGTGTAATGTTATGTATACCTCGTATTCACTTCAGTGAAATGTAAGTGCGAAATTTCCTTGCTAGGAAATAGAGTTTGCAGATCTCTACGTATATTAGCAATAGAGTTCTAATGCTTCTCAAAACGCGATATAGCACCTCATTCCTATGTTTCATGATAAGATATAATATTCATTGCGAAATGTCATGTATATCTCGTATTCACATCAAAAGAATGTAAATGCGACTCTTCCATGCTAGGAAATAGCGTTTGCAGATGTCTACGTATCGCAGCAATAGAGTTCCAATGCTTCCTAAAACGCGATATCGCAACTCTCTTCTATGTTTCATGATAAGGTATAATATTCATTGCGAAGTGTCATGTATACCTCGTATTCACCTCAAATGAATGTAAATGCTACACTTCCATGCTAGGAAATAGCGTTTCGCAGATGTCTACGTATCGTAGCAATAGAGTTCTAATGCTTCTTAGAACGCGATATCGCATATCACTACTATGATTCATGATAAGATATAATATTCATTGCGAAGTGTCATGTATACCTCGTATTCACTTCAAAAGAACGTAAATAAGACACTACCATGCTAGGAAATAGCGTTTGCAGATGTCTACGTATCGTAGCAATAGAGTTCTAATGCTTCTTAGAACGCGATATCGCATCACACTTCTATGTTTCATATTAAGATATAATATTCATTGCGAAGTGTCATGTATACCTCGTATTCACTTCAAATGAATGTAAATACGACACTTCCATGCTAGGAAATAGCGTTTTGCAGATGTCTACGTATCGTAGCAATAGAGTTCTGATGCATCTTAAAACGCGATATGGCATCTCACTGCCATGTTTCATGATAAGATATAATATTCATTATGGAGTGATATGTATACCTCGTACCAACTTCAAAAGAATGTAAATGCGACCCTTCCATGCTAGAGAATAGCCTTTGCAGATGTCTACGTGTCGTAGCAATAGAGTTCTAATGCTTCTTAGAGCGCGATATCGCATCTCACTTTTATGTTTCATGATAAGATATAATATTCATTGCGAAGTGTCATGTATACCTCGTATTCACTTCAAATGAATGTAAGTGCGACACTTCCATGCTAGGAAATAGCGTTTTGCAGATGTCTACGTATCGCAGCAATAGAGTTCCAATGCTTCTGAAAACGCGATATCGCATCTCACTGCTATGTTTCATGAGAGGATATAATATTCATTATGGAGTGTTATGTATACCTCGTACTCACTTCAAAAGAATGTAAATGCGACCCTTCCATGCTAGGTAATAGCGTCTGCAGATGTCTACGTATCGAAGCAATAGAATTCTAATGCTTCTTAAATCGTCATATCGCATCTCATTTCTATGTTTCATGATAAGATATAATATCCATTGCGAATTGTCACGTATACCCGTATTCACCTCAAATGAATGTAAATGCGACACTTCCTTGCTAGGAAATGGCGCCTACAGATATCTACGTATCGTAGCAATAGAGTTCTAATGCCTCTTAAAAGGCGATAACGCATCTCAGCTCTATGTTTCATGATAAGATATAATATCCATTCCGAGTGTCATGTATACCCCGCATTCACTTCAAAAGAATGTAAGTGCGACACTTCCTTGCTAGGAAATAGCGTCTCCAGATATCTACGCATCGTAGCAATAGAGCTCTAATGCATCTTAAAACGCGATATCGCATCTTATTTCTATGTTTCGTGATAAGATATAATATTCATTGCGAAGTGTCATGTATACATGGTATTCACTTCAAAAGAATGTAAATGCGACACTTCCTTGCTAGGAAATAGCGTTTGCAGATGACTACGTATCGGAGCAATGGAGTTCTAATGCTTCTCAAAACGGGATATCGCATCTCATTTCTATGCTTCATGATAAGATATAATATTCATTGCGAAGTGTCATGCATACCTCGTATTCCCTCCAAACGAATGTAAATGCGACACTTCCTTGCTAGGAAATGGCGTATTCAGATGTCTACATATCGTAGCAATAGAGCTCTAATGCTACTTAAATCGCGATATCACATCTCATTTGTATGTTTCGTGATAAGATATAATATTCATTCCGAAGTGTCATGTATACCTCGAATTCTCTTCAAAAGAATGTAAATGCGACACTTCCATGCTAGGAAATAGCGTTTGCAGATATCTCCGCATCGAGGAAATAGGGTTCTAATTCTTCTTAAGACGCGATATCGCATCTCACTTCTATGTTTCATGATAAGATATAATATTCATTATGGAGTGTTATGTATACCTCGTACTCACTTCAAAAGAATGTAAATGCGACCCTTCCATGCTAGGAAATAGCCTTTGCAGATGTCTACGTATCGTAGCAATAGAGTTCTAATGCTTCTTAGAACGCGATATCGCATCTCACATCTATGTTTCATGATAAGAAATAATATTCATTGCGAAGTGTCATGTATACCTCGTACTCACTTCAAAAGAGTGTGAATGCGACCCTTCCATGCTAGGAAATAGCGTTTACAGATGTCTACGTATCGTAGCAATAGAGTTCTAATGCTTCTTGGAACGCGTTATCGCATCTCACTTCTATGTTTCATGATAAGATATAATATTCATTGCGAAGTGTCATGTATACCTCGTATTCACTTCAAAAGAATGTAAATAAGACACTTCCATGCTAGGAAATAGCGTTTGCAGATGTCTACGTATCGTAGCAATAGAGTTCTAATGCGTCTTAAAATGAGATGCCGCATTTCATTTCTATGTTTCGTGATAAGATATAATGTTCATTGTGGAGTGTTACGTATGCCTCGTATTCACTTCAGAGGAATGCCAGTGGAATGTAAGTGTAATGATAGGAAATAGAGTTTGCAGATGTCTACGCATATTAGCAATAGAGTTCTAATGCTTCTCAAAACGCGATATAGCACCTCATTCCTATGTCTCATGATAAGATATAATATTCATTGCGAAGTGTCATGTATATCTCGTATTCACTTCAGAAGAATGTAAATGCAACACTTCCATGCTAGGAAATAGCGTTTGCAGATGTCTACGTATCGCAGCAATAGAATTCTAATGCTCCCTAAAATGCGATATCGCACCTATCTTCTATGTTCCATGATAAGGTATAATATTCATTGCGAAGTGTCATGTATACCTCGTATTCACTTCAAAAGAATGTAAATGCGACACTTCCTTGCTAGGAAATATTGTTTGCAGATGTCTACGTATCACAGCAATAGAGTGCTAATGCTTCTTAAAACGAGATGTCGTATTTCACTTCTATGTTTCGTAATAAGATATAATATTCATTGTGTAATGTTATGTATACCTCGTATTCACTTCAGTGGAATGTAAGTGTGAAATTTCCTTGCTAGGAAATAGAGTTTGCGGATGTCTACGTATCGTAGCAATAGAGTTTTAATGCTTCTCTGAACGCGATATAGCACATCATTCCTATGTTTCATGATAAGATATAATATTCATTGCGAAGTGTCATGTATATCTCGTATTCACTTCAGAAGAATGTAAATGCAACACTTCCATGCTAGGAAATAGCGTTTGCAGATGTCTACGTATCGCAGCAATAGAGTTCTAATGCTCCCTAAAATGCGATATCGCACCTCTCTTCTATGTTTCATGATAAGGTATAATATTCATTCCGAAGTGTCATGTATACCTCGTATTCACTTCAAAAGAATGTAAATGCGACACTTCCTTGCTAGAAAATATTGTTTGCAGATGTTTATGTATCACAGCAATAGAGTACTAATGCTTCTTAAAACGAGATGTCGTATTTCACATCTATGTTTCGTAATAAGATATAATATTCATTGTGTAATGTTATGTATACCTCGTATTCACTTCAGTGGAATGTAAGTGCGAAATTTCCTTGCTAGGAAATAGAGTTTGCAGATGTCTACGTATCGTAGCAATAGAGTTCTAATGCTTCTCTGAACGCGATATAGCACATCATTCCTATGTATCATGATAAGATATAATATTCATTGCGTAGTGTCATGTATATCTCGTATTCACTTCAAAAGAATATAAATGCGACACTTCCATGCTAGGAAATAGCGTTTGCAGATGTCTACGTATCGCAGCAATAGAGTTCTAATGCTTCCTAAAACGCGATATCGCACCTCTCCTCTTTGTTTCATGATAAGGTATAATATTCATTGCGAAGTGTCATGTATACCTCGTTTTCACTTCAAAAGAATGTAAATGCGACACGTCCTTGCTAGGAAATATTGTTTGCAGATGTCTACGTATCACAGCACTAGAGTACTAATGCTTCTTAAAACGAGATGTCGTATTTCACTTCTATGTTTCGTAATAAGATATAATATTCATTGTGTAATGTTATGTATACCTCGTATTCACATCAGTGGAATGTAAGTGCGAAATTTCCTTGCTAGGAAATAGAGTTTGCAGATGTCTACGTATAATAGCAATAGAGTTCTAATGCTTCTCAAAACGCGATGTAGCACCTCATTCCTATGTTTCATGATAAGCTAGAATATTCTTTGCGAAGTGTCATGTATATCTCTCATTCACTTAAAAGGAATGTAAATGCGACACTTCCATGCTAGGAAATAGCGTTTGAAGATGTCTACGTGTCGCAGCAATAGAGTACTAATGCTTCTTAAAACGAGATGTCGTATTTCATTTCTATATTTCATAATAAGATATAATACCCATTGTGTAATGTTATGTATACCTCGCATTCACTTCAGTGGAATGTAAGTGCCACACGTCCATGCTAAGAAATAGAGTTTGCAGATGTCTACGTATAATAGCAATAGAGTTCTAATGCTTCTCAAAACGCGATGTAGCACCTCATTCCTATGTTTCATGATAAGCTGTAATATTCATTGCGAAGTGTCATGTATATCTCGTATTCACTTCAAAGGAATGTAAATGCGACACTTCCATGCTAGGAAATAGCGATTGCATATGTCTACGTATCGCAGCAATAGAGTTCTAATGCTTCCTAAAACGCGATATCGCATCTCTCTTCTATGTTTCATGATAAGGTATAATATTCATTGCGAAGTGTCATGTATACCTCGTATTCACTTCAAATGAATGTAAATGCGACACTTCCATGCTAGGAAATAGCGTTTGCAGATGTCTACGTATCGCAGCAATAGAGTTCTAATGCTCCCTAAAATGCGATATCGCACCTCTCTTCTATGTTTCATGATAAGGTATAATATTCATTGCGAAGTGTCATGTATACCTCGTATTCACTTCAAAAGAATGTAAATGCGACACTTCCTTGCTAGGAAATATTGTTTGCAGATGTCTACGTATCACAGCAATAGAGTACTAATGCTTCTTAAAACGAGATGTCGTATTTCACTTCTATGTTTCGTAATAAGATATAATATTCATTGTGTAATGTTATGTATACCTCGTATTCATTTCAGTGGAATGTAAGTGCGAAGTTTCCTTGCTAGGAAATAGAGTTTGCAGATGTCTACGTATCGTAGCAATAGAGTTCTAATGCTTCTCTGAACGCGATATAGCACATCATTCCTATGTTTCATGATAAGATATAATATTCATTGCGAAGTGTCATGTATATCTCGTATTCACTTCAGAAGAATGTAAATGCAACACTTCCATGCTAGGAAATAGCGTTTGCAGATGTCTACGTATCGCAGCAATAGAGTTCTAATGCTCCCTAAAATGCGATATCGCACCTCTCTTCTATGTTTCATGATAAGGTATAATATTCATTGCGAAGTGTCATGTATACCTCGTATTCACTTCAAAAGAATGTAAATGCGACACTTCCATGCTAGGAAATAGCGTTTGCAGATGTCTACGTATCGTAGCAATAGAGTTCCAATGCTTCTTAGAACGCGATATCGCATCTCATTTCTATGTTTCATGATAAGATATAATATTCATTGCGAAGTGTCATCTATACCTCGTATTCACTTCAAAAGAATGTAAATGCGACACTTTCATGCTAGGAAATAGTGTTTGCAGATGTCTACGTGACGTAGCAATAGGGTTCTAATGCTTCTTAGAACGCTATATCGCATCTCACTTCTATGTTCCATGATAAGATATAATATTCATTGCGAAGTGTCATGTATACCTCGATTTCACTTCACAAGAATGTAAATGCGACACTTCCTTGCTAGGAAATATTGTTTGCAGATGTCTAGGTATCACAGCAATAGAGTACTAATGATTCTTAAAACGAGATGTCGTATTTCACTTCTATGTTTCGTAATAAGATATAATATTCATTGTGTAATGTTATGTATACCTCGTATTCACTTCAGTGGAATGTAAGTGCGAAATTTCCTTGCTAGGAAATAGAGTTTGCAGATGTCTACGTATCGTAGCAATGGAGTTCTAATGCTTCTCAAAACGGGATATCGCATCTCATTTCTATGCTTCATGATAAGATATAATATTCATTGCGAAGTGTCATGCATACCTCGTATTCCCTCCAAACGAATGTAAATGCGACACTTCCTTGCTAGGAAATGGCGTATTCAGATGTCTACGTATCGCAGCAATAGAGTTCTAATGCTTCCTAAAACGCGATATCGCACCTCTCCTCTTTGTTTCATGATAAGGTATAATATTCATTGCGAAGTGTCATGTATACCTCGTTTTCACTTCAAAAGAATGTAAATGCGACACGTCCTTGCTAGGAAATATTGTTTGCAGATGTCTACGTATCACAGCACTAGAGTACTAATGCTTCTTAAAACGAGATGTCGTATTTCACTTCTATGTTTCGTAATAAGATATAATATTCATTGTGTAATGTTATGTATACCTCGTATTCACATCAGTGGAATGTAAGTGCGAAATTTCCTTGCTAGGAAATAGAGTTTGCAGATGTCTACGTATAATAGCAATAGAGTTCTAATGCTTCTCAAAACGCGATGTAGCACCTCATTCCTATGTTTCATGATAAGCTAGAATATTCTTTGCGAAGTGTCATGTATATCTCTCATTCACTTAAAAGGAATGTAAATGCGACACTTCCATGCTAGGAAATAGCGTTTGAAGATGTCTACGTGTCGCAGCAATAGAGTACTAATGCTTCTTAAAACGAGATGTCGTATTTCATTTCTATATTTCATAATAAGATATAATACCCATTGTGTAATGTTATGTATACCTCGCATTCACTTCAGTGGAATGTAAGTGCCACACGTCCATGCTAAGAAATAGAGTTTGCAGATGTCTACGTATAATAGCAATAGAGTTCTAATGCTTCTCAAAACGCGATGTAGCACCTCATTCCTATGTTTCATGATAAGCTGTAATATTCATTGCGAACTGTCATGTATATCTCGTATTCACTTCAAAGGAATGTAAATGCGACACTTCCATGCTAGGAAATAGCGATTGCATATGTCTACGTATCGCAGCAATAGAGTTCTAATGCTTCCTAAAACGCGATATCGCATCTCTCTTCTATGTTTCATGATAAGGTATAATATTCATTGCGAAGTGTCATGTATACCTCGTATTCACTTCAAATGAATGTAAATGCGACACTTCCATGCTAGGAAATAGCGTTTGCAGATGTCTACGTATCGCAGCAATAGAGTTCTAATGCTCCCTAAAATGCGATATCGCACCTCTCTTCTATGTTTCATGATAAGGTATAATATTCATTGCGAAGTGTCATGTATACCTCGTATTCACTTCAAAAGAATGTAAATGCGACACTTCCTTGCTAGGAAATATTGTTTGCAGATGTCTACGTATCACAGCAATAGAGTACTAATGCTTCTTAAAACGAGATATCGTATTTCACTTCTATGTTTCGTAATAAGATATAATATTCATTGTGTAATGTTATGTATACCTCGTATTCATTTCAGTGGAATGTAAGTGCGAAATTTCCTTGCTAGGAAATAGAGTTTGCAGATGTCTACGTATCGTAGCAATAGAGTTCTAATGCTTCTCAAAACGCGATATAGCACCTCATTCCTATGTTTCATGATAAGATATAATATTCATTGCGAAGTGTCATGTATATCTCGCATTCACTTCAAAGGAATGTAAATGCGACACTTCCATGCTAGGAAATAGCGTTTGCAGATGTCTACGTATCGCAGCAATAGAGTTCTAATGCTTCCTAAAACGCGATATCGCACCTCTCGTCTTTGTTTCATGATAAGGTATAATATTCATTGCGAAGTGTCATGTATACCTCGTTTTCACTTCAGTGGAATGTAAGTGCCACACGTCCATGCTAAGAAATAGAGTTTGCAGATGTCTACGTATAATAGCAATAGAGTTCTAATGCTTCTCAAAACGCGATATAGCACCTCATTCCTATGTTTCATGATAAGATATAATATTCATTATGGAGTGTTATGTATATCTCGTATTCACTTCAAAAGAATGTAAATGCGACACTTCCATGCTAGGAAATAGCGTTTGCAGATGTCTACGTATCGCAGAAATAGAGTTCTAATGCTTCTGAAAACGCGATATCGCATCTCACTGCTATGTTTCATGAGAGGATATAATATTCATTATGGAGTGTTATGTATACCTCGTACTCACTTCAAAAGAATGTAAATGCGACCCTTCCATGCTAGGTAATAGCGTCTGCAGATGTCTACGTATCGAAGCAATAGAATTCTAATGCTTCTTAAATCGTCATATCGCATCTCATTTCTATGTTTCATGATAAGATATAATATCCATTGCGAATTGTCACGTATACCCGTATTTACCTCAAATGAATGTAAATGCGACACTTCCTTGCTAGGAAATGGCGCCTACAGATATCTACGTATCGTAGCAATAGAGTTCTAATGCCTCTTAAAAGGCGATAACGCATCTCAGCTCTATGTTTCATGATAAGATATAATATCCATTCCGAGTGTCATGTATACCCCGCATTCACTTCAAAAGAATGTAAGTGCGACACTTCCTTCCTAGGAAATAGCGTCTCCATATATCTACGCATCGTAGCAATAGAGCTCTAATGCATCTTAAAACGCGATATCGCATCTCATTTCTATGTTTCGTGATAAGATATAATATTCATTGCGAAGTGTCATGTATACATGGTATTCACTTCAAAAGAATGTAAATGCGACACTTCCTTGCTAGGAAATAGCGTTTGCAGATGACTACGTATCGGAGCAATGGAGTTCTAATGCTTCTCAAAACGGGATATCGCATCTCATTTCTATGCTTCATGATAAGATATAATATTCATTGCGAAGTGTCATGTATACCTCGTATTCCCTCCAAACGAATGTAAATGCGACACTTCCTTGCTAGGAAATGGCGTATTCAGATGTCTACATATCGTAGCAATAGAGTTCTAATGCTACTTAAATCGCGATATCACATCTCATTTGTATGTTTCGTGATAAGATATAATATTCATTCCGAAGTGTCATGTATACCTCGAATTCTCTTCAAAAGAATGTAAATCCGACACTTCCATGCTAGGAAATAGCGTTTGCAGATATCTCCGCATCGAGGAAATAGGGTTCTAATTCTTCTTAAGACGCGATATCGCATCTCACTTCTATGTTTCATGATAAGATATAATATTCATTGTGAAGTGTCATGTATACCTCTTATTGCCTCCAAACGAATGTAAATGCGACACTTCCTTGCTAGGAAATGGCGTATTCAGATGCCTAGTTATCGTAGCAATAGAGATCTAATGCTACTTAAATCGCGATATCGCATCTCAATTATATGTTTCGTGATAAGATACAATATTCATCGCGAAGTCTCATGTATACCTCGTATTCACTTCAAAAGAATGTAAATGCGACACTTCCATGCGTGGAAATAGCGTCTGCAGATATCTACGGGTCGAGGCAATAGAGTTCTAATGCTTCTTAAAACGCGATATCGCATCTCCTTTATATGTTTCGTGATAAGATATAATATTCATCGCGAAGTGTCAAGTATACCTCGTATTCACTTCAAAAGAATGTAAGTGCGACACTTCCATCCTGGGAAATAGCGTCTGCAGATGTCTGCGCGTCGAGGCAATAGAGTTCTAATGCTTCTTAAAACGCGATATCGAATCTCAGTTCTATGTTTCATTATAAGATATAATATTCATTGCGAAGTGTTATGTATACCTCGTATTCACATCAAAAGAATGTAAATGCGACTATTCCTTGCTAGGGCATAGCGTTTGCAGATGTCTACGTATCGTAGCAATAGAGTTCTAATGCTTCTCAAAACGCGATATCGCATCTCATTTCTATGTTTCCTGATAAGGTATAATATTCATTGCTAAGTGTCAAGTACACCTCGTATTCACTTCAAAAGAATGTAAATGCGACTATTCCTTGCTAGGATATGGCGTAGTCAGATGTCTACGTATCGTAGCAATAGAGTTCTAATGCTTCTTAGAACGCGATATCGCATCTCACTTCTATGTTTCATGATAAGATATAATATTCATAGCAAAGTGTCATGTATACCTCGTATTCACTTCAAAGGAATGTAAATATGACACTTCTATGCTAGGAAATAGCGTTTGCAGATGTCTACGTATCGTAGCAATAGAGTTCTAATGCTCCCTAAAATGCGATATCGCACCTCTCTTCTATGTTTCATGATGAGATATAATATTCAGTGCGAAGTGTCATGTATACCTCGATTTCACTTCACAAGAATGTAAATGCGACACTTCCTTGCTAGGAAATATTGTTTGCAGATGTCTACGTATCACAGCAATAGAGTACTAATGCTTCTTAAAACGAGATGTCGTATTTCATTTCTATGTTTCGTAATAAGATATAATACTCATTGTGTAATGTTATGTATACCTCGTATTCACTTCAGTGGAATGTAAGTGCCACATGTCCATGCTAGGAAATAGAGTTTGCAGATGTCTACGTATATTAGCAATAGAGTTCTAATGCTTCTCAATACGCGATATAGCACCTCATTCCTATGTTTCATGATAAGATATAATATTCATTTCGAAGTGTCATGTATATCTCGTATTCACTTCAAAAGAATGTATATGCGACACTTCCATGCTAGGAAATAGCGTTTGCAGATGTCTACGTATCGTAGCAATAGATTTCTAATGCTCCTTAAAACGCGATATCGCATCTCACTGCTATGTTTCATGATAAGATATAATATTCATTATGGAGTGATATGTATACCTCGTATTCACTTCAAAAGAATGTAAATATGACACTTCCATGCTAGGAAATAGCATTTGCAGATGTCTACGTATCGTAGCAATAGAGTTCTAATGCGTCTTAAAACGAGATGTCGTATTTCATTTCTATGTTTCGTAATAATATATAATATTCATTGTGTAATGTTATGTATACCTCGTATTCACATCAGTGGAATGTAAGTGCGAAATTTCCCTGCTAGGAAATAGAGTTTGCAGATGTCTACGCGTATTAGCAATAGAGTTCTAATGCTTCTCAAAACGCGATATAGCATCTCATTCCTATGTTTCATGATAAGATATAATATTCATTGCGAAGTGTCATGTATATCTCGTATTCACTTCAAAAGAATGTTAATGCGACACTTCCATGCTAGGAAGTAGCGTTTGCAGATGTCTACGTATCGTAGCAATAGGGTTGTAATGCTTCTTAGAACGCGATATCGCTTCTCACATCTATGTTCCATGATAAGATATAATATTTATTGCGAAGTGTCATGTATACCTCGATTTCACTTCACAAGAATGTAAATGCGACACTTCCTTGCTAGGAAATATTGTTTGCAGATGTCTACGTATCACAGCAATAGAGTACTAATGATTCTTAAAACGAGATGTCGTATTTCATTTCTATGTTTCGTAATAAGATATAATATTCACTGTGTAATGTTATGTATACCTCGTATTCACATCAGTGGAATGTAAGTGCGAAATTTCCCTGCTAGGAAATAGAGTTTGCAGATGTCTACGCGTATTAGCAATAGAGTTCTAATGCTTCTCAAAACGCGATATAGCATCTCATTCCTATGTTTCATGATAAGATATAATATTCATTTCGAAGTGTCATGTATATATCGTATTCACTTCAAAAGAATGTAAATGCGACACTTCCATGCTAGGAAATAGCGTTTGCAGATGTCTACGTATCGTAGCAATAGATTTCTAATGCTTCTTAAAACGCGATATCGCATCTCACTGCTATGTTTCATGAAAAGGTATAATATTCATTGCGAAGTGTCATGTATACCTCGTATTCACTTCAAAAGAATGTAAATAAGACACTTCCATGCTAGGAAATAGCGTTTTTTAGATGTCTACGTATCGTAGCAATAGAGTTCTAATGCTTCTTAAAACGCGATATCGCATCTCACTGCTATGTTTCATGATAAGATATAATATTCATTATGGAGTGATATGTATACCTCGTATTCACTTCAAAAGAATGTAAATATGACACTTCCATGCTAGGAAATAGCATTTGCAGATGTCTACGTATCGTAGCAATAGAGTACTAATGATTCTTAAAACGAGATGTCGTATTTCATTTCTATGTTTCGTAATAAGATATAATATTCACTGTGTAATGTTATGTATACCTCGTACTCACATCAGTGGAATGTAAGTGCGAAATTTCCTTGCTAGGAAATAGAGTTTGCAGATGTCTACGCGTATTAGCAATAGAGTTCTAATGCTTCTCAAAACGCGATATAGCATCTCATTCCTATGTTTCATGATAAGATATAATATTCATTGCGATGTGTCATGTATATCTCGTATTCACTTCAAAAGAATGTAAATGCGACCCTTCCATGCTAGGAAATAGCGTTTGCAGATGTCTACGTATCGTAGCAATAGAGTTCTAATGCTTCTTAGAACGCGATATCGCATCTCACTTCTATGTTTCATGATAAGATATAATATTCATTGCGAAGTGTCATCTATACCGCGTATTCACTTCAAAAGAATGTAAATGCGACACTTCCATGCTAGGAAATATTGTTTGCAGATGTCTACGTATCGTAGCAATAGGGTTCTAATGCTTCTTAGAACGCGATATCGCATCTCACTTCTATGTTCCATGATAAGATATAATATTCATTGCGAAGTGTCATGTATACCTCGATTTCACTTCAAAAGAATGTAAATGCGACACATCCATGCTAGGAAGTAGCGTCTGCAGATGTCTACGTATCGTAGCAATAGAGTTCCAATGCTTCCTAAAACGCGATATCGCATCACTCTTCTATGTTTCATGATAAGGTATAATATTCATTTCGAAGTGTCATGAATACCTCGTATTCACTTCAAATGAATGTAAATGCGACACTTCCATGCTAGGAAATAGCGTTTGCAGATGTCTACGTATCGTAGCAATAGAGTTCTAATGCTTCACAAAACGAGATGCCTCATTTCATTTCTATGTTTCATGATAAGATATAATATTCATTGAGAAGTGTCATGTATACCTCGTATTCACTTCAGAAGAATGTAAATGCAACACTTCCATGCTAGGAAATAGCGTTTGCAGATGTCTACGTATCGCAGCAATAGAGTTCTAATGCTCCCTAAAATGCGATATCGCACCTCTCTTCTATGTTTCATGATAAGGTATAATATTCATTGCGAAGTGTCATGTATACCTCGTATTCACTTCAAAAGAATGTAAATGCGACACTTCCATGCTAGGAAATAGCGTTTGCAGATGTCTACGTATCGTAGCAATAGAGTTCCAATGCTTCTTAGAACGCGATATCGCATCTCATTTCTATGTTTCATGATAAGATATAATATTCATTGCGAAGTGTCATCTATACCTCGTATTCACTTCAAAAGAATGTAAATGCGACACTTTCATGCTAGGAAATAGTGTTTGCAGATGTCTACGTGACGTAGCAATAGGGTTCTAATGCTTCTTAGAACGCGATATCGCATCTCACTTCTATGTTCCATGATAAGATATAATATTCATTGCGAAGTGTCATGTATACCTCGATTTCACTTCACAAGAAAGTAAATGCGACACTTCCTTGCTAGGAAATATTGTTTGCAGATGTCTACGTATCACAGCAATAGAGTACTAATGATTCTTAAAACGAGATGTCGTATTTCATTTCTATGTTTCGTAATAAGATATAATATTCATTGTGTAATGTTACGTATACCTCGTATTCACTTCAGTGGAATGTAAGTGCGAAATTTCCTTGCTAGGAAATAGAGTTTGCAGATGTCTACGTATAATAGCAATAGAGTACTAATGCTTCTCAAAACGCGATATAGCACCTCATTCCTATGTTTCATGATAAGCTATAATATTCATTGCGAAGTGTCATGTATATCTCGTATTCGCTTCAAAGGAATGTAAATGCGACACTTCCATGCTAGGAAATAGCGTTTGCAGATGTCTACGTATCGTAGCAATAGAGTTCTAGTGCTTCTTAGAACGCGATATCGCATCTCACATCTATGTTTCATGATAAGAAATAATATTCATTGTGAAGTGTCATGTATATCTCGTATTCACTTCAAAGGAATGTAAATGCGACACTTCCATGCTAGGAAATAGCGTTTGCAGATGTCTACGTATCGCAGCAATAGAGTTCTAATGCTTCCTAAAACGCGATATCGCATCTCTCTTCTATGTTTCATGATAAGGTATAATATTCATTGCGAAGTGTCATGTATACCTCGTATTCACTTCAAATGAATGTAAGTGCGACACTTCCATGCTAGGAAATAGCGTTTGCAGATGTCTACGTATCGAAGCAATAGAATTCTAATGCTTCTTAAATCGTCATATCGCATCTCATTTCTATGTTTCATGATAAGATATAATATCCATTGCGAATTGTCACGTATACCCGTATTCACCTCAAATGAATGTAAATGCGACACTTCCTTGCTAGGAAATGGCGCCTACAGATATCTACGTATCGTAGCAATAGAGTTCTAATGCCTCTTAAAAGGCGATAACGCATCTCAGCTCTATGTTTCATGATAAGATATAATATCCATTCCGAGTGTCATGTATACCCCGCATTCACTTCAAAAGAATGTAAGTGCGACACTTCCTTGCTAGGAAATAGCGTCTCCAGATATCTACGCATCGTAGCAATAGAGCTCTAATGCATCTTAAAACGCGATATCGCATCTCATTTCTATGTTTCGTGATAAGATATAATATTCATTGCGAAGTGTCATGTATACACGGTATTCACTTCAAAAGAATGTAAATGCGACACTTCCTTGCTAGGAAATAGCGTTTGCAGATGACTACGTATCGGAGCAATGGAGTTCTAATGCTTCTCAAAACGGGATATCGCATCTCATTTCTATGCTTCATGTTAAGATATAATATTCATTGCGAAGTGTCATGTATACCTCGTATTCCCTCCAAACGAATGTAAATGCGACACTTCCTTGCTAGGAAATGGCGTATTCAGATGTCTACATATCGTAGCAATAGAGTTCTAATGCTACTTAAATCGCGATATCACATCTCATTTGTATGTTTCGTGATAAGATATAATATTCATTCCGAAGTGTCATGTATACCTCGAATTCTCTTCAAAAGAATGTAAATGCGACACTTCCATGCTAGGAAATAGCGTTTGCAGATATCTCCGCATCGAGGAAATAGGGTTCTAATTCTTCTTAAGACGCGATATCGCATCTCACTTCTATGTTTCATGATAAGATATAATATTCATTGCCAAGTGTCATGTATACCTCTTATTGCCTCCAAACGAATGTAAATGCGACACTTCCTTGCTAGGAAATGGCGTATTCAGATGCCTACGTATCGTACCAATAGAGTTCTAATGCTACTTAAATCGCGATATCGCATCTCCTTTATATGTTTCGTGATAAGATATAATATTCATCGCGAAGTGTCAAGTATACCTCGTATTCACTTCAAAAGAATGTAAGTGCGACACTTCCATCCTGGGAAATAGCGTCTGCAGATGTCTGCGCGTCGAGGCAATAGAGTTCTAATGCTTCTTAAAACGCGATATCAAATCTCAGTTCTATGTTTCATTATAAGATATAATATTCATTAAGAAGTGTTATGTATACCTCGTATTCACATCAAAAGAATGTAAATGCGACTATTCCTTGCTAGGGCATAGCGTTTGCAGATGCCTACGTATCGTAGCAATAGAGTTCTAATGCTTCTTAGATCGCGATATCGCATCTCCCTTCTATGTTTCATGATAAGATATAATATTCATTGGGAAGTGTCATGTATACCTCGTATTCACTTCAAAAGAATGTAAATGCGACTATTTCTTTCTATAAAATAGCATTTGCAGATGTCTAGGTATCGTAGCAATAGAGTTCCAATGCTTCTCAAACCGCGATATCGCATCTCATTTCTATGCTTCATGATAAGACATAATATTCATTGCGAAGTGTCATGTATACCTCGTATTCACGCCAAGCGAATGTAAATGCTGCACTTCCTTGCTAGGAAATAGAGTATTCAGATGTCTACGTACCGTGGCAATAGAGTTCCAATGCTACTTAATTCGCGATATCGCATCTCATTTCTATGTTTCGTGATAAGATATAATATTCATTGCGAAGTGTCATGTATACCTCGTATTCACTTCAAATGAATGTAAATGCGACACTTCCATGCTAGGAAATAGCGTTTGCAGATGTCTACGTATCGAAGCAATAGAATTCTAATGCTTCTTAAATCGTCATATCGCATCTCATTTCTATGTTTCATGATAAGATATAATATCCATTGCGAAGTGTCATGTATACCTCGTATTGACTTCAAAAGAATGTAAATGCGACTATTGCTAGCTAGGAAATAGCGTTCGCAGATGTCTACGTATCGTAGCAATAGCGTTCTAATGCTTCATAAATCGCGATATCGCATCTCATTTGTATGTTTCGAGATAAGTTATAATATTCATTCCGAAGTGTCATGTAAACCTCGAATTCACTTCAAAAGAATGTAAATGCGACTATTGCTTGCTAGGAAATAGCGTTTGCAGATGTCTACGTGTCGTAGCAATAGAGTTCTAATGCTTCTCAAAACGCGATATCGCATCTCATTTCTATGTTTCCTGATAAGGTATAATATTCATTGCTAAGTGTCAAGTACACCTCGTACTCACTTCAAAAGAATGTAAATGCGACTATTCCTTGCTAGGATATGGCGTAGTCAGATGCCTACGTATCGTAGCAATAGAGTTCTAATGCTACTTAAATCGCGATATCGCATCTCACTTCTATGTTTCATGATAGGATATAATATTCATAGCGAAGTGTCATGTATACCTCGTATTCACTTCAAAAGAATGTAAATGCGACTATTCCTTGCTAGGAAATAGCATTTGCAGATGTCTACGTATCGTAGCAATAGAGTTCTAATGCTTCTCAAAACGCGATATCGCATCTCATTTCTATGCTTCATGATAAGATATAATATTCATTGCGAAATGCCATGTATTCCTCGTATTCACTCCAAGCGAATGTAAATGCGACACTTCCTTGCTAGGCAATAGCGTATTCAGATGTCTACGTATCGTAGCAATAGAGTTCTAATGCTACTTAAATCGCGATATCGCAACTCATTTCTACGTTTCGTGATAAGATATAATATTCATTGCGAAGTGTCATGTATACCTCGTATTCCCTCCAAACGAATGTAAATGCGACACTTCCTTGCTAGGAAATGGCGTATTCCGATGTCTACGTATCGAAGCAATAGAATTCTAATTCTATTTAAATCGCGATATCGCATCTCACTTATATGTTTCGTGATAAGCTATAATATTCATCGCGAAGTGTCATGTATACCTCGTATTCACTTCAAAAGAATGTAAATGCGAAACTCCCATGCTAGGAAATAGCGTCTGCAGATGTCTACGCGTCGAGGCAATAGAGTTCTATTGCTTCTTAAAACGCGATATGGCATATCAATTCTATGTTTCATTTTAAGATATAATATTCATTGCGAAGTGTCATGTATACCTCGTATTCACATCAAAAGAATGTAAATGCGACTATTCCTTGCTAGGGCATAGCGTTTGCAGATGCCTACGTATCGTAGCAATAGAGTTCTAATGCTTCTTAGATCGCGATATCGCATCCCTTTTCTATGTTTCGTGATAAGTTATAATATTCATTCCGTAGTGTCATGTAAACCTCGAATTCACTTCAAAAGAATGTAAATGCGACTATTGGTTGCTAGGAAATAGCGATTGCAGATGTCTACGTATCGTAGCAATAGAGTTCTAATGCTTCTCAAAACGCGATATCGCATCTCATTTCTATGCTTCATGATAAGATATAATATTCATTGCGAAGTGCCATGGATACCTCGTATTCACTCCAAACGAATGTAAATGCGACACTTCCTTGCTAGGCAATAGCGTATTCAGATGTCTACGTATCGTAGCAATAGAGTTCTAATGCTTCTCAAAACGCGTTATAGCATCTCATTTCTATGTTTCCTGATAAGATATAATATTCATTGCGAAGTGTCATGTACACCTCGTATTCACTTCAGAAGAATGTAAATGCGACACTTCCATGCTAGGAAATAGCTTCTGCAGATGTCTACGCGTCGAGGCAATAGAGTTCTAATGCTTCCTAAAACGCGATATCGCATCTCACTTCTATGTTTCATGATAAGATATAATATTCATTGCGAAGTGTCATGTATACCTCGTATTCACTTCAAAGCAATGTTAAAGCGAATCGTCCTTGCTAGGAAATAGCGGTTGCAGATGCCTACATATCGTAGCAATGAGATTCTAATGCTACTTAAATCGCAATATCGCATCTCATTTATATGTTTCGTGATAAGATATAATATTCATCGCGAAGTGTCATGTATACCTCGTATTCACTTCAAAAGAATGTAAATGCGACACTTCCATGCTAGGAAATAGCGTCTGCAGATGTCTACGCGTCGAGGCAATAGAGTTCTAATGCTTCCTAAAACGCGATATCGCATCTCACTCCTATGTTTCATTATAAGATATAATATTCATCGCGAAGTGTCAGGTATACCTCGTATTCACTTCAAATGAATGTAAATGCGACACTTCCATGCTAGGAAATAGCGTCTGCAGATGTCTGCATGTCGAGGCAATAGAGTTCTAATGCTTCTTAAAACGCGATATCGAATCTCAATTCTATGTTTCATTATAAGATATAATATTCATTGCGAAGTGTCATGTATACCTCGTATTCACATCAAAAGAATGTAAATGCGACTATTCCTTGCTAGGGCATAGCGTTTGCAGATGCCTACGTATCGTAGCAATAGAGTTCTAATGCTTTTTAGATCGTGATATCGCATCTCATTTCTATGTTTCGTGATAAGTTATAATATTCATTCCGAAGTGTCATGTAAACCTCGAATTCACTTCAAAAAAATGTAAATGCGACACTTCCTTGCTAGGAAATGGCGTATTCCGATGTCTACGTATCGTAGCAATAGAGTTCTAATGCTACTTAAATCGCGATATCGCATCTCATTTATATGTTTCGTGATAAGATATTATATTCATCGCGAAGTGTCAGGTATACCTCGTATTCACTTCAAATGAATGTAAATGCGACACTTCCATGCTAGGAAATAGCATCTGCAGATGTCTACGTATCGTAGCAATAGAGTTCCAATGCTTCTCAAAACGCGTTATAGCATCTCATTTCTATGTTTCCTGATAAGATATAATATTCATTGCGAAGTGTCATGTACACCTCGTATTCACTTCAAAAGAATGTAAATGCGACACTTCCATGCTAGGAAATAGCGTCTGCAGATGTCTACGCGTCGAGGCAGTAGAGTTCTAATGCTTCCTAAAACGCGATATCGCATCTCACTCCTATGTTTCATTATAAGATATAATATTCATCGCGAAGTGTCAGGTATACCTCGTATTCACTTCAAATGAATGTAAATGCGACACTTCCATGCTAGGAAATAGCGTCTGCAGATGTCTGCATGTCGAGGCAATAGAGTTCTAATGCTTCTTAAAACGCGATATCGAATCTCAATTCTATGTTTCGTTATAAGATATAATATTCATTGCGAAGTGTCATGTATACCTCGTATTCACATTAAAAGAACGTAAATGCGTCACTTCCATGCTAGGTAATAGCGTTTGCAGATGTCTACGTATCGTAGCAATAGAGTTCCAATGCTTCCTAAAACGCGATATCACATCTCTCTTCTATGTTTCATGATAAGGTATAATATTCATTGCGAAGTGTCATGTATATCTCGTATTCACTTCAAAAGAACGTAAATGCGACACTTCCATGGTAGGAAATAGCGTTTTGCAGATGTCTACGTATCGCAGCACTAGAGTTCCAATGCTTCTTAAAACGCGATATCGCATCTCACTTCTATGTTTCCTGATAAGATATAATATTCATTGCGAAGTGTCATGTATACCTCGGTTTCACTTCACAAGAATGTAAATGCGACACTTCCTTGCTAGGAAATATTGTTTGCAGATGTCTACGTATCACAGCAATAGAGCACTAATGCTTCTTAAAACGAGATGTCGTATTTCATTTCTATGTTTCGTAATAAGATATAATATTCATTGTGTAATGTTATGTATACCTCGTATTCACTCCAGTGAAATGTAAGTGCGAAATTTCCATGCTAGGAAATAGAGTTTGCAGATGTCTACGTGTCGTAGCAATAGAGTTCTAATGCTTCTCAAAACGCGATATAGCACCTCATGCCTATGTTTCATGATAAGATATAATATTCATTGCGAAGTGTCATGTATATCTCGTATTCACATAAATAGAATGTAAATGCGACACTTCCATGCTAGGAAATAGCGTTTGCAGATGTCTACGTATCGCAGCAATAGAGTTCCAATGCTTCTTAAAACGCGATATCGCATCTCACTTCTATGTTTCATGATAAGATATAATATTCATTCCGAAGTGTCATGTATACCTCGGTTTCACTTCACGAGAATGTAAATGCGACACTTCTTTGCTAGGAAATATTGTTTGCAGATGTCTACGTATCACAGCAATAGAGCACTAATGCTTCTTAAAACGAGATGTCGTACTTCATTTCTATGTTTCGTAATAAGATATAATATTCATTGTGTAATGTTATGTATACCTCGTATTCACTTCAGTGAAATGTAAGTGCAAAATTTCCTTGCTAGGAAATAGAGTTTGCAGATGTCTACGTATATTAGCAATAGAGTTCTAATGCTTCTCAAAACGCGATATAGCACCTCATGCCTATGTTTCATGATAAGATATAATATTCATTGCGAAGTGTCATGTAAATCTCGTATTCACATAAATAGAATGTAAATGCGACACTTCCATGCTAGGAAATAGCGTTTGCAGATGTCTACGTATCGCAGCAATAGAGTTCCAATGCTTCTTAAAACGCGATATCGCATCTCACTTCTATGTTTCATGATAAGATATAATATTCATTCCGAAGTGTCATGTATACCTCGGTTTCACTTCACAAGAATGTAAATGCGACACTTCTTTGCTAGGAAATATTGTTTGCAGATGTCTACGTATCACAGCAATAGAGCACTAATGCTTCTTAAAACGAGATGTCGTACTTCATTTCTATGTTTCGTAATAAGATATAATATTCATTGTGTAATGTTATGTATACCTCGTATTCACTTCAGTGAAATGTAAGTGCGAAATTTCCTTGCTAGGAAATAGAGTTTGCAGATCTCTACGTATATTAGCAATAGAGTTCTAATGCTTCTCAAAACGCGATATAGCACCTCATTCCTATGTTTCATGATAAGATATAATATTCATTGCGAAATGTCATGTATATCTCGTATTCACATCAAAAGAATGTAAATGCGACACTTCCATGCTAGGAAATAGCGTTTGCAGATGTCTACGTATCGCAGCAATAGAGTTCCAATGCTTCCTAAAACGCGATATCGCAACTCTCTTCTATGTTTCATGATAAGGTATAATATTCATTGCGAAGTGTCATGTATACCTCGTATTCACTTCAAATGAATGTAAATGCTACACTTCCATGCTAGGAAATAGCGTTTCGCAGATGTCTACGTATCGTAGCAATAGAGTTCTAATGCTTCTTAGAACGCGATATCGCATATCACTACTATGATTCATGATGAGATATAATATTCATTGCGAAGTGTCATGTATACCTCGTATTCACTTCAAAAGAACGTAAATAAGACACTACGATGCTAGGAAATAGCGTTTGCAGATGTCTACGTATCGTAGCAATAGAGTTCTAATGCTTCTTAGAACGCGATATCGCATCACACTTCTATGTTTCATGATAAGATATAATATTCATTGCGAAGTGTCATGTATACCTCGTATTCACTTCAAATGAATGTAAATACGACACTTCCATGCTAGGAAATAGCGTTTTGCAGATGTCTACGTATCGTAGCAATAGAGTTCTGATGCATCTTAAAACGCGATATGGCATCTCACTGCCATCTTTCATGATAAGATATAATATTCATTATGGAGTGATATGTATACCTCGTACCAACTTCAAAAGAATGTAAATGCGACCCTTCCATGCTAGAGAATAGCCTTTGCAGATGTCTACGTGTCGTAGCAATAGAGTTCTAATGCTTCTTAGAACGCGATATCGCATCTCACTTTTATGTTTCATGATAAGATATAATATTCATTGCGAAGTGTCATGTATACCTCGTATTCACTTCAAATGAATGTAAGTGCGACACTTCCATGCTAGGAAATAGCGTTTTGCAGATGTCTACGTATCGCAGCAATAGAGTTCCAATGCTTCTTAAAACGCGATATCGCATCTCACTTCTATGTTTCCTGATAAAATATAATATTCATTGCGAAGTGTCATGTATACCTCGTATTCACTTCAAATGATTGTAAATGCTACACTTCCATGCTAGGAAATAGCGTTTTGCAGATGTCTACGTATCGTAGCAATAGAGTTCTAATGCTTCTTAGAACGCGATATCGCATATCACTACTATGATTCATGATAAGATATAATATTCATTGCGAAGTGTCATGTATACCTCGTATTCACTTCAAAAGAACGTAAATAAGACACTACCATGCTAGGAAATAGCGTTTGCAGATGTCTACGTATCGTAGCAATAGAGTTCTAATGCTTCTTAGAACGCGATATCGCATCACACTTCTATGTTTCATGATAAGATATAATATTCATTGCGAAGTGTCATGTATACCTCGTATTCACTTCAAATGAATGTAAATACGACACTTCCATGCTAGGAAATAGCGTTTTGCAGATGTCAACGTATCGTAGCAATAGAGTTCTGATGCATCTTAAAACGCGATATGGCATCTCACTGCCATGTTTCATGATAAGATATAATATTCATTATGGAGTAATATGTATACCTCGTACCAACTTCAAAAGAATGTAAATGCCACCCTTCCATGCTAGAGAATAGCCTTTGCAGATGTCTACGTGTCGTAGCAATAGAGTTCTAATGCTTCTTAGAACTCGATATCGCATCTCACTTTTATGTTTCATGATAAGATATAATATTCATTGCGAAGTGTCATGTATACCTCGTATTCACTTCAAATGAATGTAAGTGCGACACTTCCATGCTAGGAAATAGCGTTTTGCAGATGTCTACGTATCGCAGCAATAGAGTTCCAATGCTTCTTAAAACGCGATATCGCATCTCACTTCTATGTTTCCTGATAAAATATAATATTCATTGCGAAGTGTCATGTATACCTCGTATTCACTTCAAATGATTGTAAATGCTACACTTCCATGCTAGGAAATAGCGTTTTGCAGATGTCTACGTATCGTAGCAATAGAGTTCTAATGCTTCTTAGAACGCGATATCGCATATCACTACTATGATTCATGATAAGATATAATATTCATTGCGAAGTGTCATGTATACCTCGTATTCACTTCAAAAGAACGTAAATAAGACACTACCATGCTAGGAAATAGCGTTTGCAGATGTCTACGTATCGTAGCAATAGAGTTCTAATGCTTCTTAGAACGCGATATCGCATCACACTTCTATGTTTCATGATAAGATATAATATTCATTGCGAAGTGTCATGTATACCTCGTATTCACTTCAAATGAATGTAAATACGACACTTCCATGCTAGGAAATAGCGTTTTGCAGATGTCTACGTATCGTAGCAATAGAGTTCTGATGCATCTTAAAACGCGATATGGCATCTCACTGCCATCTTTCATGATAAGATATAATATTCATTATGGAGTGATATGTATACCTCGTACCAACTTCAAAAGAATGTAAATGCGACCCTTCCATGCTAGAGAATAGCCTTTGCAGATGTCTACGTGTCGTAGCAATAGAGTTCTAATGCTTCTTAGAACGCGATATCGCATCTCACTTTTATGTTTCATGATAAGATATAATATTCATTGCGAAGTGTCATGTATACCTCGTATTCACTTCAAATGAATGTAAGTGCGACACTTCCATGCTAGGAAATAGCGTTTTGCAGATGTCTACGTATCGCAGCAATAGAGTTCCAATGCTTCTTAAAACGCGATATCGCATCTCACTTCTATGTTTCCTGATAAAATATAATATTCATTGCGAAGTGTCATGTATACCTCGTATTCACTTCAAATGATTGTAAATGCTACACTTCCATGCTAGGAAATAGCGTTTTGCAGATGTCTACGTATCGTAGCAATAGAGTTCTAATGCTTCTTAGAACGCGATATCGCATATCACTACTATGATTCATGATAAGATATAATATTCATTGCGAAGTGTCATGTATACCTCGTATTCACTTCAAAAGAACGTAAATAAGACACTACCATGCTAGGAAATAGCGTTTGCAGATGTCTACGTATCGTAGCAATAGAGTTCTAATGCTTCTTAGAACGCGATATCGCATCACACTTCTATGTTTCATGATAAGATATAATATTCATTGCGAAGTGTCATGTATACCTCGTATTCACTTCAAATGAATGTAAATACGACACTTCCATGCTAGGAAATAGCGTTTTGCAGATGTCAACGTATCGTAGCAATAGAGTTCTGATGCATCTTAAAACGCGATATGGCATCTCACTGCCATGTTTCATGATAAGATATAATATTCATTATGGAGTAATATGTATACCTCGTACCAACTTCAAAAGAATGTAAATGCCACCCTTCCATGCTAGAGAATAGCCTTTGCAGATGTCTACGTGTCGTAGCAATAGAGTTCTAATGCTTCTTAGAACTCGATATCGCATCTCACTTTTATGTTTCATGATAAGATATAATATTCATTGCGAAGTGTCATGTATACCTCGTATTCACTTCAAATGAATGTAAGTGCGACACTTCCATGCTAGGAAATAGCGTTTTGCAGATGTCTACGTATCGCAGCAATAGAGTTCCAATGCTTCTTAAAACGCGATATCGCATCTCACTTCTATGTTTCCTGATAAAATATAATATTCATTGCGAAGTGTCATGTATACCTCGTATTCACTTCAAATGATTGTAAATGCTACACTTCCATGCTAGGAAATAGCGTTTTGCAGATGTCTACGTATCGTAGCAATAGAGTTCTAATGCTTCTTAGAACGCGATATCGCATATCACTACTATGATTCATGATAAGATATAATATTCATTGCGAAGTGTCATGTATACCTCGTATTCACTTCAAAAGAACGTAAATAAGACACTACCATGCTAGGAAATAGCGTTTGCAGATGTCTACGTATCGTAGCAATAGAGTTCTAATGCTTCTTAGAACGCGATATCGCATCACACTTCTATGTTTCATGATAAGATATAATATTCATTGCGAAGTGTCATGTATACCTCGTATTCACTTCAAATGAATGTAAATACGACACTTCCATGCTAGGATATAGCGTTTTGCAGATGTCAACGTATCGTAGCAATAGAGTTCTGATGCATCTTAAAACGCGATATGGCATCTCACTGCCATGTTTCATGATAAGATATAATATTCATTATGGAGTGATATGTATACCTCGTACCAACTTCAAAAGAATGTAAATGCGACCCTTCCATGCTAGAGAATAGCCTTTGCAGATGTCTACGTGTCGTAGCAATAGAGTTCTAATGCTTCTTAGAACTCGATATCGCATCTCACTTTTATGTTTCATGATAAGATATAATATTCATTGCGAAGTGTCATGTATACCTCGTATTCACTTCAAATGAATGTAAGTGCGACACTTCCATGCTAGGAAATAGCGTTTTGCAGATGTCTAAGTATCGCAGCAATAGAGTTCCAATGCTTCTTAAGACGCGATATCGCATCTCACTTCTATGTTTCCTGATAAAATATAATATTCATTGCGATGTGTCATGTATACCTCGTATTCACTTCAAATGAATGTAAATGCTACACTTCCATGCTAGGAAATAGCGTTTTGCAGATGTCTACGTATCGTAGCAATAGAGTTCTAATGCTTCTTAGAACGCGATATCGCATATCACTACTATGATTCATGATAAGATATAATATTCATTGCGAAGTGTCATGTATACCTCGTATTCACTTCAAAAGAACGTAAATAAGACACTACCATGCTAGGAAATAGCGTTTGCAGATGTCTACGTATCGTAGCAATAGAGTTCTAATGCTTCTTAGAACGCGATATCGCATCACACTTCTATGTTTCATGATAAGATATAATATTCATTGCGAAGTGTCATGTACACCTCGTATTCACTTCAAAAGAATGTAAATGCGACACTTCCATGCTAGGAAATAGCGTCTGCAGATGTCTACGCGTCGAGGCAATAGAGTTCTAATGCTTCTTAAAACGCGATATCGAATCTCAATTCTATGTTTCATTATAAGATATAATATTCATTGCGAAGTGTCAAGTATACCTCGTATTCACATCAAAAGAATGTAAATGCGACTATTCCTTGCTAGGGCATAGCGTTTGCAGATGCCTACGTATCGTAGCAATAGAGTTCTAATGCTTTTTAGATCGCGATATCGCATCTCATTTCTATGTTTCGTGATAAGTTATAATATTCATTCCGAAGTGTCATGTAAACCTCGAATTCACTTCAAAAAAATGTAAATGCGACTATTGCTTGCTTGGAAATAGCGATTGCAGATGTCTACGTATCGTAGCAATAGACTTCTAATGCTTCTCAAAACGCGTTATAGCATCTCATTTCTATGTTTCCTGATAAGATATAATATTCATTGCGAAGTGTCATGTACACCTCGTATTCACTTCAAAAGAATGTAAATGCGACACTTCCATGGTAGGAAATAGCGTTTTGCAGATGTCTACGTATCGCAGCACTAGAGTTCCAATGCTTCTTAAAACGCGATATCGCATCTCACTTCTATGTTTCCTGATAAGATATAATATTCATTGCGAAGTGTCATGTATACCTCGGTTTCACTTCACAAGAATGTAAATGCGACACTTCCTTGCTAGGAAATATTGTTTGCAGATGTCTACGTATCACAGCAATAGAGCACTAATGCTTCTTAAAACGAGATGTCGTATTTCATTTCTATGTTTCGTAATAAGATATAATATTCATTGTGTAATGTTATGTATACCTCGTATTCACTCCAGTGAAATGTAAGTGCGAAATTTCCATGCTAGGAAATAGAGTTTGCAGATGTCTACGTGTCGTAGCAATAGAGTTCTAATGCTTCTCAAAACGCGATATAGCACCTCATGCCTATGTTTCATGATAAGATATAATATTCATTGCGAAGTGTCATGTATATCTCGTATTTACATCAATAGAATGTAAATGCGACACTTCCATGCTAGGAAATAGCGTTTGCAGATGTCTACGTATCGCAGCAATAGAGTTCCAATGCTTCTTAAAACGCGATATCGCATCTCACTTCTATGTTTCATGATAAGATATAATATTCATTGCGAAGTGTTATGTATACCTCGGTTTCACTTCACAAGAATGTAAATGCGACACTTCTTTGCTAGGAAATATTGTTTGCAGATGTCTACGTATCACAGCAATAGAGCACTAATGCTTCTTAAAACGAGATGTCGTACTTCATTTCTATGTTTCGTAATAAGATATAATATTCATTGTGTAATGTTATGTATACCTCGTATTCACTTCAGTGAAATGTAAGTGCGAAATTTCCTTGCTAGGAAATAGAGTTTGCAGATGTCTACGTATATTAGCAATAGAGTTCTAATGCTTCTCAAAACGCGATATAGCACCTCATGCCTATGTTTCATGATAAGATATAATATTCATTGCGAAGTGTCATGTATATCTCGTATTCACATAAATAAAATGTAAATGCGACACTTCCATGCTAGGAAATAGCGTTTGCAGATGTCTACGTATCGCAGCAATAGAGTTCCAATGCTTCTTAAAACGCGATATCGCATCTCACTTCTATGTTTCCTGATAAGATATAATATTCATTGCGAAGTGTCATGTATACCTCGGTTTCACTTCACAAGAATGTAAATGCGACACTTCCTTGCTAGGAAATATTGTTTGCAGATGTCTACGTATCACAGCAATAGAGCACTAATGCTTCTTAAAACGAGATGTCGTATTTCATTTCTATGTTTCGTAATAAGATATAATATTCATTGTGTAATGTTATGTATACCTCGTATTCACTCCAGTGAAATGTAAGTGCGAAATTTCCATGCTAGGAAATAGAGTTTGCAGATGTCTACGTGTCGTAGCAATAGAGTTCTAATGCTTCTCAAAACGCGATATAGCACCTCATGCCTATGTTTCATGATAAGATATAATATTCATTGCGAAGTGTCATGTATATCTCGTATTTACATCAATAGAATGTAAATGCGACACTTCCATGCTAGGAAATAGCGTTTGCAGATGTCTACGTATCGCAGCAATAGAGTTCCAATGCTTCTTAAAACGCGATATCGCATCTCACTTCTATGTTTCATGATAAGATATAATATTCATTGCGAAGTGTCATGTATACCTCGGTTTCACTTCACAAGAATGTAAATGCGACACTTCTTTGCTAGGAAATATTGTTTGCAGATGTCTACGTATCACAGCAATAGAGCACTAATGCTTCCTAAAACGAGATGTCGTACTTCATTTCTATGTTTCGTAATAAGATATAATATTCATTGTGTAATGTTATGTATACCTCGTATTCACTTCAGTGAAATGTAAGTGCGAAATTTCCTTGCTAGGAAATAGAGTTTGCAGATGTCTACGTATATTAGCAATAGAGTTCTAATGCTTCTCAAAACGCGATATAGCACCTCATGCCTATGTTTCATGATAAGATATAATATTCATTGCGAAGTGTCATGTATATCTCGTATTCACATAAATAAAATGTAAATGCGACACTTCCATGCTAGGAAATAGCGTTTGCAGATGTCTACGTATCGCAGCAATAGAGTTCCAATGCTTCTTAAAACGCGATATCGCATCTCACTTCTATGTTTCATGATAAGATATAATATTCATTCCGAAGTGTCATGTATACCTCGGTTTCACTTCACAAGAATGTAAATGCGACACTTCTTTGCTAGGAAATATTGTTTGCAGATGTCTACGTATCACAGCAATAGAGCACTAGTGCTTCTTAAAACGAGATGTCGTACTTCATTTCTATGTTTCGTAATAAGATATAATATTCATTGTGTAATGTTATGTATACCTCGTATTCACTTCAGTGAAATGTAAGTGCGAAATTTCCTTGCTAGGAAATAGAGTTTGCAGATGTCTACGTATATTAGCAATAGAGTTCTAATGCTTCTCAAAACGCGATATAGCACATCATGCCTATGTTTCATGATAAGATATAATATTCATTGCGAAGTGTCATGTAAATCTCGTATTCACATAAATAGAATGTAAATGCGACACTTCCATGCTAGGAAATAGCGTTTGCAGATGTCTACGTATCGCAGCAATAGAGTTCCAATGCTTCTTAAAACGCGATATCGCATCTCACTTCTATGTTTCATGATAAGATATAATATTCATTCCGAAGTGTCATGTATACCTCGTATTCACTTCAAATGAATGTAAATGCTACACTTCCATGCTAGGAAATAGCGTTTCGCAGATGTCTACGTATCGTAGCAATAGAGTTCTAATGCTTCTTAGAACGCGATATCGCATATCACTACTATGATTCATGATAAGATATAATATTCATTGCGAAGTGTCATGTATACCTCGTATTCACTTCAAATGAATGTAAATACGACACTTCCATGCTAGGAAATAGCGTTTTGCAGATGTCTACGTATCGTAGCAATAGAGTTCTGATGCATCTTAAAACGCGATATGGCATCTCACTGCCATCTTTCATGATAAGATATAATATTCATTATGGAGTGATATGTATACCTCGTACCAACTTCAAAAGAATGTAAATGCGACCCTTCCATGCTAGAGAATAGCCTTTGCAGATGTCTACGTGTCGTAGCAATAGAGTTCTAATGCTTCTTAGAACGCGATATCGCATCTCACTTTTATGTTTCATGATAAGATATAATATTCATTGCGAAGTGTCATGTATACCTCGTATTCACTTCAACTGAATGTAAGTGCGACACTTCCATGCTAGGAAATAGCGTTTTGCAGATGTCTACGTATCGCAGCAATAGAGTTCCAATGCTTCTTAAAACGCGATATCGCATCTCACTTCTATGTTTCCTGATAAAATATAATATTCATTGCGAAGTGTCATGTATATCTCGTATTCACATAAATAGAATGTAAATGCGACACTTCCATGCTAGGAAATAGCGTTTGCAGATGTCTACGTATCGCAGCAATAGAGTTCCAATGCTTCTTAAAACGCGATATCGCATCTCACTTCTATGTTTCATGATAAGATATAATATTCATTCCGAAGTGTCATGTATACCTCGGTTTCACTTCACAAGAATGTAAATGCGACACTTCTTTGCTAGGAAATATTGTTTGCAGATGTCTACGTATCACAGCAATAGAGCACTAATGCTTCTTAAAACGAGATGTCGTACTTCATTTCTATGTTTCGTAATAAGATATAATATTCATTGTGTAATGTTATGTATACCTCGTATTCACTTCAGTGAAATGTAAGTGCGAAATTTCCTTGCTAGGAAATAGAGTTTGCAGATGTCTACGTATATTAGCAATAGAGTTCTAATGCTTCTCAAAACGCGATATAGCACCTCATGCCTATGTTTCATGATAAGATATAATATTCATTGCGAAGTGTCATGTAAATCTCGTATTCACATAAATAGAATGTAAATGCGACACTTCCATGCTAGGAAATAGCGTTTGCAGATGTCTACGTATCGCAGCAATAGAGTTCCAATGCTTCTTAAAACGCGATATCGCATCTCACTTCTATGTTTCATGATAAGATATAATATTCATTCCGAAGTGTCATGTATACCTCGGTTTCACTTCACAAGAATGTAAATGCGACACTTCTTTGCTAGGAAATATAGTTTGCAGATGTCTACGTATCACAGCAATAGAGCACTAATGCTTCTTAAAACGAGATGTCGTACTTCATTTCTATGTTTCGTAATAAGATATAATATTCATTGTGTAATGTTATGTATACCTCGAATTCACTTCAGTGAAATGTAAGTGCGAAATTTCCTTGCTAGGAAATAGAGTTTGCAGATCTCTACGTATATTAGCAACAGAGTTCTAATGCTTCTCAAAACGCGATATAGCACCTCATTCCTATGTTTCATGATAAGATATAATATTCATTGCGAAATGTCATGTATATCTCGTATTCACATCAAAAGAATGTAAATGCGACACTTCCATGCTAGGAAATAGCGTTTGCAGATGTCTACGTATCGCAGCAATAGAGTTCCAATGCTTCCTAAAACGCGATATCGCAACTCTCTTCTATGTTTCATGATAAGGTATAATATTCATTGCGAAGTGTCATGTATACCTTGTATTCACTTCAAATGAATGTAAATGCTACACTTCCATGCTAGGAAATAGCGTTTTGCAGATGTCTACGTATCGTAGCAATAGAGTTCTAATGCTTCTTAGAACGCGATATCGCATATCACTACTATGATTCATGATAAGATATAATATTCATTGCGAAGTGTCATGTATACCTCGTATTCACTTCAAAAGAACGTAAATAAGACACTACCATGCTAGGAAATAGCGTTTGCAGATGTCTACGTATCGTAGCAATAGAGTTCTAATGCTTCTTAGAACGCGATATCGCATCACACTTCTATGTTTCATGATAAGATATAATATTCATTGCGAAGTGTCATGTATACCTCGTATTCACTTCAAATGAATGTAAATACGACACTTCCATGCTAGGAAATAGCGTTTTGCAGATGTCTACGTATCGTAGCAATAGAGTTCTGATGCATCTTAAAACGCGATATGCATCTCACTGCCATGTTTCATGATAAGATATAATATTCATTATGGAGTGATATGTATACCTCGTACCAACTTCAAAAGAATGTAAATGCGACCCTTCCATGCTAGAGAATAGCCTTTGCAGATGTCTACGTGTCGTAGCAATAGAGTTCTAATGCTTCTTAGAACGCGATATCGCATCTCACTTTTATGTTTCATGATAAGATATAATATTCATTGCGAAGTGTCATGTATACCTCGTATTCACTTCAAATGAATGTAAGTGCGACACTTCCATGCTAGGAAATAGCGTTTGCAGATGTCTACGTATCGCAGCAATAGAGTTCCAATGCTTCCTAAAACGCGATATCGCAACTCTCTTCTATGTTTCATGATAAGGTATAATATTCATTGCGAAGTGTCATGTATACCTCGTATTCACTTCAAATGATTGTAAATGCTACACTTCCATGCTAGGAAATAGCGTTTTGCAGATGTCTACGTATCGTAGCAATAGAGTTCTAATGCTTCTTAGAACGCGATATCGCATATCACTACTATGATTCATGATAAGATATAATATTCATTGCGAAGTGTCATGTATACCTCGTATTCACTTCAAAAGAACGTAAATAAGACACTACCATGCTAGGAAATAGCGTTTGCAGATGTCTACGTATCGTAGCAATAGAGTTCTAATGCTTCTTAGAACGCGATATCGCATCACACTTCTATGTTTCATGATAAGATATAATATTCATTGCGAAGTGTCATGTATACCTCGTATTCACTTCAAATGAATGTAAATACGACACTTCCATGCTAGGAAATAGCGTTTTGCAGATGTCTACGTATCGTAGCAATAGAGCTCTGATGCTTCTTAAAACGCGATATGGCATCTCACTGCCATGTTTCATGATAAGATATAATATTCATTATGGAGTGATATGTATACCTCGTACCAACTTCAAAAGAATGTAAATGCGACCCTTCCATGCTAGAGAATAGCCTTTGCAGATGTCTACGTGTCGTAGCAATAGAGTTCTAATGCTTCTTAGAACGCGATATCGCATCTCACTTTTATGTTTCATGATAAGATATAATATTCATTGCGAAGTGTCATGTATACCTCGTATTTACTTCAAATGAATGTAAGTGCGACACTGCCATGCTAGGATATAGCGTTTTGCAGATGTCTACGTATCGCAGCAATAGAGTTCCAATGCTTCTTAAAACGCGATATCGCATCTCACTTCTATGTTTCCTGATAAGATATAATATTCATTGCGAAGTGTCATGTATACCTCGTATTCACTTCAAATGAATGTAAATGCGACACTTCCATGCTAGGAAATAGCGTTTTGCAGATGTCTACGTATCGTAGCAATAGAGCTCTAATGCTTCTTAGAACGCAATATCGCATATCACTACTATGATTCATGATAAGATATAATATTCATTGCGAAGTGTCATGTACAACTCGTATTCACTTCAAAAGAATGTAAATGCGACACTTCCATGCTAGGAAATAGCGTCTGCAGATGTCTACGCGTCGAGGCAATAGAGTTCTAATGCTTCTTAAAACGCGATATCGAATCTCAATTCTATGTTTCATTATAAGATATAATATTCATTGCGAAGTGTCATGTATACCTCGTATTCACATCAAAAGAATGTAAATGCGACTATTCCTTGCTAGGGCATAGCGTTTACAGATGCCTACGTATCGTAGCAATAGAGTTCTAATGCTTCTCAACCCGCGATATCGCATCTCATTTCTATGCTTCATGATAAGACATAATATTCATTGCGAAGTGTCATGTATACCTCGTATTCACTCCAAGCGAATGTAAATGCTACACTTTCTTTCTAGGAAATAGAGTATTCAGATGTCTACGTATCGTGGCAATAGAGTTCCAATGCTACTTAAATCGCGATATCGCATCTCATTCCTATGTTTCGTGATAAGGAATAATATTCATTCCGAAGTGTCATGTATACCGCGTATTCACTTCAAATGAATGTAAATGCGACACTTCCATGCTAGGAAATAGCGTTTTGCAGATGTCTACGTATCGTAGCAATAGAGTTCTAATGCTTTTTAAAACGCGATATGGCATATCACTGCTATGTTTCATGATAAGATATAATATTCATTATGGAGTGATATGTATACCTCGTACTCACTTCAAAAGAATGTAAATGCGACCCCTCCATGCTAGGGAATAGCCATTGCAAATGTCTACGTATCGTAGCAATAGAGTTCTAATGCTTCTTAAAACGCGATATCGCCTCTCACTTCTATGTTTCATGATAAGATATAATATTCATTGCGAAGTGTCATGAATACCTCGTATTCACTTCAAAAGAACGTAAATAAGACACTTCCATGCTAGGAAATAGCGTTTATGGATGTCTACGTATCGTAGCAATAGAGTTCTAATGCTTCTTAGAACGCGATATAGCATCTCACTTCTATGTTTCATGATAAGATATAATATTCATTGCGAAGTGTCATGTATAACTCGTATTCACTTCAAAAGAATGTAAATATGACACTTCCATGCTAGGAAATAGCGTTTGCAGATGTCTACGTATCGTAGCAATAGAGTTCTAATGCTTCTTAAAACGAGATGCCTCATTTCATTTCTATGTTCCGTGATAAGATATAATATTCATTGTGGAGTGTCATGTATACCTCGTATTCACTTCAAATGAATGTAAATGCGACACTTCCATGCTAGGAAGTAGCGGTTGCAGATGTCTACGTATCGTAGCAATAGGGTTCTAATGCTTCTTAAGACGCGATATCGCATCTCACTTCTATGTTTCATGATAAGATATAATATTCATTGCGAAGTGTCATGTATACCTCGGTTTCACTTCACAAGAATGTAAATGCGACACTTCCTTGCTAGGAAATATTGTTTGCAGATGTCTACGTATCACAGCAATAGAGCTCTAATGCTTCTTAAAACGAGATGTCGTATTTCATTTCTATGTTTCGTAATAAGATATAATATTCATTGTGTAATGTTATGTATACCTCGTATTCACTTCAGTGAAATGTAAGTGCGAAATTTCCTTGCTAGGAAATAGAGTTTGCAGATGTCTACGTATATTAGCAATAGAGTTCTAATTCTTCTCAAAACGCGATATAGCACCTCATTCCTATGTTTCATGATAAGATATAATATTCATTGCGAAGTGTCATGTATATCTCGTATTCACATCAAAAGAATGTAAATGCGACACTTCCATGCTAGGAAATAGCGTTTGCAGATTTCAACGTATCGTAGCAATAGAGTTCTAATGCTTCTCAAAACGCGATATAGCACCTCATTCCTATGTTTCATGATAAGATATAATATTCATTGCGAAGTGTCATGTATATCTCGTATTCACATCAAAAGAATGTAAATGCGACACTTCCATGCTAGGAAATAGCGTTTTGCAGATGTCTACGTATCGTAGCAATAGAGTTCCAATGCTTCCTAAAACGCGATATCGCTTCTCTCTTCTACGTTTCATGATAAGGAATAATATTCATTCCGAAGTGTCATGTATACCGCGTATTCACTTCAAATGAATGTAAATGCGACACTTCCATGCTAGGAAATAGCGTTTTGCAGATGTCTACGTATCGTAGCAATAGAGATCTAATGCTTCTTAGAACGCGATATCGCATATCACTACTATGTTTCATGATAAGATATAATATTCATTGCGAAGTGTCATGTATACCTCGTATTCACTTCAAAAGAACGTAAATAAGACACTTCCATGCTAGGAAGTAGCGTTTGGAGATGTCTACGTATCGTAGCAATAGAGTTCTAATGCATCTTAGAACGCGATAACGCATCTCACTTCTATGTTTCATGATAAGATATAATATTCATTGCGAAGTGTCATGTATACCTCGTATTCACTTCAAATGAATGTAAATGCGACACTTCCATGCTAGGAAATAGCGTTTTGCAGATGTCTACGTATCGTAGCAATAGAGTTCTAATGCTTCTTAAAACGCGATATCGCATCTCACTGCTATGTTTCATGATAAGATATAATATTCATTATGGAGTGATATGTATACCTCGTACCCACTTCGAAAGAATGTAAATGCGACCCTTCCATGCTAGGGAATAGCCTTTGCAGATGTCTACGTGTCGTAGCAATAGAGTTCTAATGCTCCTTAGAACGCGATATCGCATCTCACTCTTATGTTTCATGATAAGATATAATATTCATTGCGAAGTGTCATGTATACCTCGTATTCACTTCAAAAGAATGTAAATGCGACACTTCCATGCTAGGAAATAGCGTTTGCAGATGTCTACGTATCGTAGCAATAGTGTTCTAATGCTTCTCAAAATGCGATATAGCACCTCATTCCTATGTTTCATTATAAGGTATAATATTCATTGCGAATTGTCATGTATATCTCGTATTCACATCAAAAGAATGTAAATGCGACACTTCCATGCTAGGAAATAGCGTTTGCAGACGTCTACGTATCGCAGCAATAGAGTTCCAATGCTTCTTAGAACGCGATATCGCATATCACTACTATGTTTCATGATAAGATATAATATTCATTGCGAAGTGTCATGTATATCTCGTATTCACATCAAAAGAATGTAAATGCGACACTTCCATGCTAGGAAACAGCGTTTGCAGATGTCTACGTATCGCAGCAATAGGGTTCCAATGCTTCCTAAAACGCGATATCGCATCTCCCTTCTATGTTTCATGATAAGGTACAATATTCATTGCGAAGTGTAATGTATACCTCGTATTCACTTCAAATGAATGTAAATGCGACACTTCCATGCCAGGAAATAGCGTTTGCAGATGTCTACGTATCGTAGCAATAGAGTTCTAATACTTCTTAAAACGCGATATCGCATCTCGCTGCTATGTTTCATGATAAGATATAATATTCATTATGGAGTGATATGTATACCTCGTACTCACTTCCAAAGAATGTAAATGCGACCCTTCCATGCTAGGGAATAGCCTTTGCAGATGTCTACGTATCGTAGCAATAGAGTTCTAGTGCTTCTCAAAACACGATATAGAACCTCCTTCCTATGTTTCATGATAAGATATAATATTCATTGCGAAGTGTCATGTATATCTCGTATTCACATCAAAAGAATGTAAATGCGACACTTCCATGCTAGGCAATAGCGTCTGCAGATGTCTACGCGTCGAGGCAATAGAGTTCTAATGCTTCTTAAAACGCGATATCGCTTCTCTCTTCTACGTTTCATGATAAGGAATAATATTCATTCCGAAGTGTCATGTATACCGCGTATTCACTTCAAATGAATGTAAATGCGACACTTCCATGCTAGGAAATAGCGTTTTGCAGATGTCTACGTATCGTAGCAATAGAGATCTAATGCTTCTTAGAACGCGATATCGCATATCACTACTATGTTTCATGATAAGATATAATATTCATTGCGAAGTGTCATGTATACCTCGTATTCACTTCAAAAGAACGTAAATAAGACACTTCCATGCTAGGAAGTAGCGTTTGCAGATGTCTACGTATCGTAGCAATAGAGTTCTAATGCTTCTTAGAACGCGATAACGCATCTCACTTCTATGTTTCATGACAAGATATAATATTCATTGCGAAGTGTCATGTATACCTCGTATTCACTTCAAATGAATGTAAATGCGACACTTCCATGCTAGGAAATAGCGTTTTGCAGATGTCTACGTATCGTAGCAATAGAGTTCTAATGCTTCTTAAAACGCGATATCGCATCTCACTGCTATGTTTCATGATAAGATATAATATTCATTATGGAGTGATATGTATACCTCGTACCCACTTCGAAAGAATGTAATTGCGACCCTTCCATGCTAGGGAATAGCCTTTGCAGATGTCTACGTGTCGTAGCAATAGAGTTCTAATGCTCCTTAGAACGCGATATCGCATCTCACTCTTATGTTTCATGATAAGATATAATATTCATTGCGAAGTGTCATGTATATCTCGTATTCACATCAAAAGAATGTAAATGCGACACTTCCATGCTAGGAAATAGCGTTTGCAGATATCTACGTATCGCAGCAATAGAGTTCTAATGCTTCTTAAAACGCGATATCGCATCTCACTGCTATGTTTCATGAGAAGATATAATATTCATTATGGAGTGTTATGTATACCTCGTACTCACTTCAAAAGAATGTAAATGCGACCCTTCCATCCTAGGAAATAGCGTTTGCAGATGTCTACGTATCGTAGCAATAGAGTTCTAATGCTTCTTAGAACGCGATATCGCATATCACTACTATGATTCATGATAAGATATAATATTCATTGCGAAGTGTCATGTATACCTCGTATTCACTTCAAAAGAACGTAAATAAGACACTTCCATGCTAGGAAATAGCGTTTGCAGATGTCTACGTATCGTAGCAATAGAGTTCTAATGCTTCTTAGAACGCGATATCGCATATCACTACTATGATTCATGATAAGATATAATATTCATTGCGAAGTGTCATGTATACCTCGTACCAACTTCAAAAGAATGTAAATGCGACGCTTCCATGCTAGGGAATAGCCTTTGCAGATGTCTACGTGTCGTAGCAATAGAGTTCTAATGCTTCTTAGATCGCGATATCGCATCTCACTTTTATGTTTCATGATAAGATATAATATTCATTGCGAAGTGTCATGTATACCTCGTATTCACTTCAAATGAATGTAAGTGCGACACTTCCATGCTAGGAAACAGCGTTTTGCAGATGTTTACGTATCGCAGCAATACAGTTCCAATGCTTCCTAAAACGCGATATCGCATCTCTCTTCTATGTTTCATGACAAGGTATAATATTCAGTGCGAAGTGTCATGTATACCTCGTATGCACTTCAAATGAATGTAGATGCGACACTTCCATGCTAGGAAATAGCGTTATGCAGATGTCTACGTATCGTAGCAATAGAGTTCTAATGCTTCTTAGAACGCAATATCGCATATCACTACTGTGATTCATGATAAGATATAATATTCATTGCGAAGTGTCATGTATACCTCGTATTCACTTCAAAAGAACGTAAATGCGACACTTCCATGCTAGGAAATAGCGTTTGCAGATGTCTACGTATCGTAGCAATAGAGTTCCAATGCTTCCTAAAACGCGATATCACATCTCTCTTCTATGTTTCATGATAAGGTATAATATTCATTGCGAAGTGTCATGTATATCTCGTATTCACATCAAAAGAATGTAAATGCGACACTTCCATGCTAGGAAATAGCGTTTGCAGATGTCTACGTATCGCAGCAATAGAGTTCCAATGCTTCATAAAACGCGATATCGCATCTCTCTTCTATGTTTCATGATAAGATATAATATTCATTGCGAAGTGTCATGTATACCTCGTATTCACTTCAAATGAATGTAAATGCGACACTTCCATGGTAGGAAATAGCGTTTTGCAGATGTCTACGTATCGCAGCACTAGAGTTCCAATGCTTCTTAAAACGCGATATCGCATCTCACTTCTATGTTTCCTGATAAGATATAATATTCATTGCGAAGTGTCATGTATACCTCGGTTTCACTTCACAAGAATGTAAATGCGACACTTCCTTGCTAGGAAATATTGTTTGCAGATGTCTACGTATCACAGCAATAGAGCACTAATGCTTCTTAAAACGAGATGTCGTATTTCATTTCTATGTTTCGTAATAAGATATAATATTCATTGTGTAATGTTATGTATACCTCGTATTCACTCCAGTTAAATGTAAGTGCGAAATTTCCATGCTAGGAAATAGAGATTGCAGATGTCTACGTGTCGTAGCAATAGAGTTCTAATGCTTCTCAAAACGCGATATAGCACCTCATGCCTATGTTTCATGATAAGATATAATATTCATTGCGAAGTGTCATGTATATCTCGTATTTACATCAATAGAATGTAAATGCGACACTTCCATGCTAGGAAATAGCGTTTGCAGATGTCTACGTATCGCAGCAATAGAGTTCCAATGCTTCTTAAAACGCGATATCGCATCTCACTTCTATGTTTCATGATAAGATATAATATTCATTGCGAAGTGTCATGTATACCTCGGTTTCACTTCACAAGAATGTAAATGCGACACTTCTTTGCTAGGAAATATTGTTTGCAGATGTCTACGTATCACAGCAATAGAGCACTAATGCTTCTTAAAACGAGATGTCGTACTTCATTTCTATGTTTCGTAATAAGATATAATATTCATTGTGTAATGTTATGTATACCTCGTATTCACTTCAGTGAAATGTAAGTGCGAAATTTCCTTGCTAGGAAATAGAGTTTGCAGATGTCTACGTATATTAGCAATAGAGTTCTAATGCTTCTCAAAACGCGATATAGCACCTCATGCCTATGTTTCATGATAAGATATAATATTCATTGCGAAGTGTCATGTATATCTCGTATTCACATAAATAGAATGCAAATGCGACACTTCCATGCTAGGAAATAGCGTTTGCAGATGTCTACGTATCGCAGCAATAGAGTTCCAATGCTTCTTAAAACGCGATATCGCATCTCACTTCTATGTTTCATGATAAGATATAATATTCATTCCGAAGTGTCATGTATACCTCGGTTTCACTTCACAAGAATGTAAATGCGACACTTCTTTGCTAGGAAATATTGTTTGCAGATGTCTACGTATCACAGCAATAGAGCACTAATGCTTCTTAAAACGAGATGTCGTACTTCATTTCTATGTTTCGTAATAAGATATAATATTCATTGTGTAATGTTATGTATACCTCGTATTCACTTCAGTGAAATGTAAGTGCGAAATTTCCTTGCTAGGAAATAGAGTTTGCAGATGTCTACGTATATTAGCAATAGAGTTCTAATGCTTCTCAAAACGCGATATAGCACCTCATTCCTATGTTTCATGATAAGATATAATATTCATTGCGAAATGTCATGTATATCTTGTATTCACATCAAAAGAATGTAAATGCGACACTTCCATGCTAGGAAATAGCGATTGCAGATGTCTACGTATCGCAGCAATAGAGTTCCAATGCTTCCTAAAACGCGATATCGCAACTCTCTTCTATGTTTCATGATAAGGTATAATATTCATTCCGAAGTGTCATGTATACCTCGGTTTCACTTCACAAGAATGTAAATGCGACACTTCTTTGCTAGGAAATATTGTTTGCAGATGTCTACGTATCACAGCAATAGAGCACTAATGCTTCTTAAAACGAGATGTCGTACTTCATTTCTATGTTTCGTAATAAGATATAATATTCATTGTGTAATGTTATGTATACCTCGTATTCACTTCAGTGAAATGTAAGTGCGAAATTTCCTTGCTAGGAAATAGAGTTTGCAGATGTCTACGTATATTAGCAATAGAGTTCTAATGCTTCTCAAAACGCGATATAGCACCTCATTCCTATGTTTCATGATAAGATATAATATTCATTGCGAAATGTCATGTATATCTTGTATTCACATCAAAAGAATGTAAATGCGACACTTCCATGCTAGGAAATAGCGTTTGCAGATGTCTACGTATCGCAGCAATAGAGTTCCAATGCTTCCTAAAACGCGATATCGCAACTCTCTTCTATGTTTCATGATAAGGTATAATATTCATTGCGAAGTGTCATGTATACCTCGTATTCACTTCAAATGAATGTAAATGCTACACTTCCATGCTAGGAAATAGCGTTTTGCAGATGTCTACGTATCGTAGCAATAGAGTTCTAATGCTTCTTAGAACGCGATATCGCATATCACTACTATGATTCATGATAAGATATAATATTCATTGCGAAGTGTCATGTATACCTCGTATTCACTTCAAAAGAACGTAAATAAGACACTACCATGCTAGGAAATAGCGTTTGCAGATGTCTACGTATCGTAGCAATAGAGTTCTAATGCTTCTTAGAACGCGATATCGCATCACACTTCTATGTTTCATGATAAGATATAATATTCATTGCGAAGTGTCATGTATACCTCGTATTAACTTCAAATGAATGTAAATACGACACTTCCATGCTAGGAAATAGCGTTTTGCAGATGTCTACGTATCGTAGCAATAGAGTTCTGATGCTTCTTAAAACGCGATATCGCATCTCACTTCTATGTTTCCTGATAAGATATAATATTCATTGCGAAGTGTCATGTATACCTCGTATTCACTTCAAAAGAATGTAAATGCGACCCTTCCATGCTAGGAAATAGACTTTGCAGATGTCTACGTATCGTAGCAATAGAGTTCTAATGCTTCTTAGAACGCGATATCGCATCTCACTTCTATGTTTCATGTTAAGATATAATATTCATTGCGAATTGTCATGTATACCTCGTACTCACTTCAAAAGAATGTAAATATGACACTTCCATGCTAGGAAATAGCGTTTGCAGATGTCTACGTATCGTAGCAATAGAGTCCTAATGCGTCTTAAAACGAGATGCCGCATTTCATTTCTATGTTTCGTGATAAGATATAATATTCATTGTGGAGTGTTATGTATACCACGTATTCACTTCAGTGGAATGTAAGTGGAATGTAAGTGTAATGCTAGGAAATAGTGTTTGCAGATGTCTACGTATCGTAGCAATAGGGTTCTAATACTTCTTAGAACGGGATATAGCATCTCACTTCTATGTTTCATGATAAGATATAATATTCATTGCGAAGTGTCATGTATATCTCGTATTCACTTCAAAAGAATGTATGTGCGACACTTCCATGCTAGGAAAGAGCGTTTGCAGGTGTCTACGTATCGTAGCAATAGAGTTCTAATGCTTCTTGGAACGCGATATCGCATCTCACTTCTATGTTTCATGATAAGATATAATATTCATTGCGAAGTGTCATGTATACTTCGTATTCACTTCAAAAGAATGTAAATAAGACACTTCCATGCTAGGAAATAGCGTTTGCAGATGTCTACGTATCGTAGCAATAGAGTTCTAATGCTTCTTAGAACGCGATATCGCATCTCACTCCTATGTTTCATGATAAGATATAATATTCATTGCGAAGTGTCATGTATACCTCATATTCACTTCAAAAGAATGTAAATATGACACTTCCATGCTAGGAAATAGAGTTTGCAGATGTCTACGCATATTAGCAATAGAGTACTAATGCTTCTCAAAACGCGATATAGCACCTCATTTCTATGTTTCATGATAAGATATAATATTCATTAAGAAGTGTCATGTATATCTCGTATTCACTTCAAAGAATGTAAATGCGACACTTCCATGCTAGGAAATAGCGTTTGCAGATGTCTACGTACCGTAGCAAGAGAGTTCTAATGCTTAAAACGCGATATCGCATCTCACTGCTATGCTTCATGATAAGATGTAATATTCATTATGGAGTGTTATTTATACCTCGTACTCACTTCACAAGAATGTAAATGCGACCCTTCCATGCTAGGAAATAGACTTTGCAGATGTCTACGTATCGTAGCAATAGAGTTCTAATGCTTCTCAAAACGCGATATAGCACCTCATTCCTATGTTTCATGATAAGATATAATATTCATTGCGAAGTGTCATGTATACCTCGTATTCACATCAAATGAATGTAAATGCGACACTTCCATGCTAGGAAATAGCGTTTGCAGATGTCTACGTATCGTAGCAATAGAGTTCTAATGCTTCTTAAAACGCGATATCGCATGTCACTGCTATGTTTCATGAGAAGATATAATATTCATTATGGAGTGTTATGTATACCTCGTACTCACTTCAAAAGAATGTAAATGCGACCCTTCCATCCTAGGAAATAGCGTTTGCAGATGTCTACGTATCGTAGCAATAGAGTACTAATGCTTCTTAAAACGAGATGTCGTATTTCATTTCCATGTTTCGTAATAAGATATAATATTCATTGTGTAACGTTATGTATACCTCGTATTCGCTTCAGTGGAATGTAAGTCCGAAATTTCCTTGCTAGGAAATAGAGTTTGCAGATGTCTACGTATCGCAGCAATAGAGTTCTAATGCTTCCTAAAACGCGATATCGCATCTCACTGCTATGTTTCATGATAAGATGTAATATTCATTATGGAGTGTTATTTATACCTCGTACTCACTTCAAAAGAATGTAAATGCGACCCTTCCATGCTAGGAAATAGCCTTTGCAGATGTCTACGTATCGTAGCAATTGAGTTCTAATGCTTCTTAGAACGCGATATCGCATCTCACTTCTATGTTTCATGATAAGATATAATATTCATTGCGAAGTGCAATGTATACCTCGTATTCACTTCAAAAGAATGTAAATGCGACACTTCCATGCTAGGAAGTAGCGTTTGCAGATGTCTACGTATCGTAGCAATAGAGTCCTAATGCGTCTTAAAACGAGATGCCGCATTTCATTTCTATGTTTCGTGATAAGATATAATATTCATTGTGGAGTGTTATGTATACCACGTATTCACTTCAGTGGAATGTAAGTGGAATGTAAGTGTAATGCTAGGAAATAGCGTTTGCAGATGTCTACGTATCGCAGCAATAGAGTTCTAATGCTTACTAAAACGCGATATCGCATCTCTCTTCTATGTTTCATGATAAGGTATAATATTCATTGCGAAGTGTCATGTATACCTCGTATTCACTTCACAAGAATGTATGTGCGACACTTCCATGCTAGGAAAGAGCGTTTGCAGGTGTCTACGTATCGTAGCAATAGAGTTCTAATGCTTCTTGGAACGGGATATAGCATCTCACTTCTATGTTTCATGATAAGATATAATATTCATTGCGAAGTGTCATGTATATCTCGTATTCACTTCAAAAGAATGTATGTGCGACACTTCCATGCTAGGAAAGAGCGTTCGCAGGTGTCTACGTATCGTAGCAATAGAGTTCTAATGCTTCTTGGAACGCGATATCGCATCTCACTTCTATGTTTCATGATAAGATATAATATTCATTGCGAAGTGTCATGTATACTTCGTATTCACTTCAAAAGAATGTAAATAAGACACTTCCATGCTAGGAAATAGCGTTTGCAGATGTCTACGTATCGTAGCAATAGAGTTCTAATGCTTCTTAGAACGCGATATCGCATCTCACTCCTATGTTTCATGATAAGATATAATATTCATTGCGAAGTGTCATGTATACCTCGTATTCACTTCAAAAGAATGTAAATATGACACTTCCATGCTAGGAAATAGAGTTTGCAGATGTCTACGTATCGTAGCAATAGAGTTCTAATGCTTCTTAAAACGCGATATCGCATGTCACTGCTATGTTTCATGAGAAGATATAATATTCATTATGGAGTGTTATGTATACCTCGTACTCACTTCAAAAGAATGTAAATGCGACCCTTCCATCCTAGGAAATAGCGTTTGCAGATGTCTACGTATCGTAGCAATAGAGTACTAATGCTTCTTAAAACGAGATGTCGTATTTCATTTCCATGTTTCGTAATAAGATATAATATTCATTGTGTAACGTTATGTATACCTCGTATTCACTTCAGTGGAATGTAAGTGCGAAATTTCCTTGCTAGGAAATAGAGTTTGCAGATGTCTACGTATCGCAGCAATAGAGTTCTAATGCTTACTAAAACGCGATATCGCATCTCTCTTCTATGTTTCATGATAAGGTATAATATTCATTGCGAAGTGTCATGTATACCTCGTATTCACTTCAAATGAATGTAAATGCGACACTTCCATGCTAGGAAATAGCGTTTGCAGATGTCTACGTATCGTAGCAATAGGGTCCTAATGCTTCTTAGAACGGGATATAGCATCTCACTTCTATGTTTCATGATAAGATATAATATTCATTGCGAAGTGTCATGTATATCTCGTATTCACTTCAAAAGAACGTAAATGCGACACTTCCATGCTAGGAAATAGCGTTTGCAGATGTCTACGTATCGCAGCAATAGAGTTCTAATGCTTCCTAAAACGCGATATCGCATCTCTCCTCTATGTTTCATGATAAGGTATAATATTCATTGCGAAGTGTCATGTATACCTCGTATTCACTTCAAATGAATGTAAATGCGACACTTCCATGCTAGGAAATAGCGTTTGCAGATGTCTACGTATCGTAGCAATAGAGTTCTAATGCTTCTTAAAACGCGATAAAGCATCTCACTTCTATGTTTCATGATAAGCTATAATATTCATTGCGAAGTGTCATGTATATCTCGTATTAACTTCAAAAGAATGTAAATGCGACACTTCCATGCTAGGAAATAGCGTTTGCAGATGTCTACGTATCGCAGCAATAGAGTTCTAATGCCTCCTAAAACGCGATATCGCATCTCTCTTCTATGTTTCATGATAAGGTATAATATTCATTGCGAAGTGTCATGTGTACCTCGTATTCACTTCAAATGAATGTAAATGCGACACTTCCATGCTAGGAAATAGCGTTTGCAGATGTCTACGTATCGTAGCAATAGAGTTCTAATGCTTACTAAAACGCAATATCGCATCTCTCTTCTATGTTTCATGATAAGGTATAATATTCATTGCGACGTGTCATGTATACCTCGTATTCACTTCAAATGAATGTAAATGCGACACTTCCATGCTAGGAAATAGCGTTTGCAGATGTCTACGTATCGTAGCAATAGAGTTCTAATGCTTCTTAGAACGCGATATCGCATCTCACATCTATGTTTCATGATAAGATATAATATTTATTGCGAAGTGTCATCTATATGTCGTGTTCACTTCAAAAGTATGTAAATGCGACACTTCCATGCTAGGAAATAGTGTTTGCAGATGTCTACGTATCGTAGCAATAGGGTTCTAATGCTTCTTAGAACCCGATATCGCATCTCACTTCTATGTTTCATGATAAGATATAATATTCATTGCGAAGTGTCATGTATATCTCGTATTCACTTCAAAAGAATGTAAAGGCGACACTTCCATGCTAGGAAATAGCGTTTGCAGATGTCTACGTATCGTAGCAATAGAGTTCTGATGCTTCTTAGAACGCGATATCGCATCTCACTGCTATATTTCATGATAAGATATAATATTCAATGCGAAGTGTCATGTATACCTCGATTTCACCTCACAAGAATGTAAATGCGACACTTCCTTGCTAGGATATATTGTTTGCAGATGCCTACGTATCACAGCAATAGAGTACTAATGCTTCTTAAAACGAGATGTCGTATTTCATTTCTATGTTTTGTAATAAGATATAATATTCATTGTGTAATGTTATGTATACCTCGTATTCACTTCAGTGGAATGTAAGTGCGAAATTTCCTTGCTAGGAAATAGAGTTTGCAGATGGCTACGTATAATAGCAGTAGAGTTCTAATGCTTCTCAAAACGCGATATAGCACCTCATTTCTATGTTTCATGATAAGCTATAATATTCATTGCGAAGTGTCATGTATGTCTCGTATTCACTTCAAAAGAATGTAAATGCGACACTTCCATGCTAGGAAATAGCGTTTGCAGATGTCTACGTATCGTAGCAATAGAGTTCTGGTGCTTCTTAATACGCGATATCGCATCTCACTGCTATGTTTCATGATAAGATATAATATTCATTATGGAGTGTTATGTATACCTGGTACTCACTTCAAAAGAATGTAGATGCGACCCTTCCATGCTAGGAAATAGCCTTTGCAGATGTCTACGTATCATAGCAATTGAGTTCTAATGCTTCTTAAAACGAGATGTAGCATCTCATTTCTATGTCTCATGATCAGATATAATAATCATTGCGAAGTGTCATGTATACCTCATATTCACTTCAAAAGGATGTATATGCGACACTTCCTTGCTAGGAAATAGCGTTTCCAGATGACTACGTATCGTAGCAATAGGGTTCTAATGCTTCTTAAAACGCGATATGGCATCTCACTTCTATGTTTCACGATAAGATATAATATTCATTGCGAAGTGTCATGTATACCTCGATTTCACTTCACAAGAATGTAAATGCGACACTTCCTTGCTAGGAAATATTGTTTGCAGAAGTCTACGTATCACAGCAATAGAGTTCTAATGCTTCTTAAAACGCGATATCGCATCTCACTGCTATGTTTCATGATAAGATATAATATTCGTTATGGAGTGTTATGTATACCTCATACTCACTTCAAAAGAATGTAAATGCGACCCTTCCATGCTAGGAAATAGCGTTTGCAGATGTCTACGTATCGTAGCAATAGAGTTCTAATGCTTCCTAAAACGCGATATCGCATCTCACTTCTATGTTTCATGATAAGATATAATATTCAATGCGAAGTGTCATGTATACCTCGATTTCACTTCACAAGAATGTAAATGCGACACTTCCATGCTAGGAAATAGCGTTTGCAGATGTCTACGTATCGTAGCAATAGAGTTCTAATGCTTCTTAAAACGCGATATCGCATCTCACTGCTATGTTTCATGATAAGATATAATACTCATTATGGAGTGTTATGTATACCTCATACTCACTTCAAAAGAATGTAAATGCGACCCTTCCATGCTAGGAAATAGCGTTTGCAGATGTCTACGTATCGTAGCAATAGAGTTCTAATGCTTCCTAAAACGCGATATCGCATCTCACTTCTATGTTTCATGATATGATATAATATTCAATGCGAAGAGTCATGTATACCTCGATTTCACTTCACAAGAATGTAAATGCGACACTTCCATGCTAGGAAATAGCGTTTGCAGATGTCTACGTATCGTAGCAATAGAGTTCTAATGCTTCTTAAAACGCGATATCGCATCTCACTGCTATGTTTCATGATAAGATATAATATTCATTATGGAGTGTTATGTATACCTCGTACTCACTTCAAAAGAATGTAAATGCGACCCTTTCATGCTAGGAAATAGCGTTTGCAGATGTCTACGTATCGTAGCAATAGAGTTCTAATGCTTCCTAAAACGCGATATCGCATCTCACTTCTATGTTTCATGATAAGATATAACATTCAATGCGAAGTGTCATGTATACCTCGATTTCACTTCATAAGAATGTAAATGCGACACTTCCATGCTAGGAAATAGCGTTTGCAGATGTCTACGTATCGTAGCAATAGAGTTCTAATGCTTCCTAAAACGGGATATCGCATCTCACTTCTATGTTTCATGATAAGATATAATATTCAATGCGAGGTGTCATGTATACCTCGATTTCACTTCACAAGAATGTAAATGCGACACTTCCTTGCTAGGATATATTGTTTGCAGATGTCTACGTATCACAGCAATAGAGTACTAATGCTTCTTAAAACGAGATGTCTTATTTCATTTCTATGTTTCGTAATAAGATATAATATTCATTGCGAAGTGTCATGTATGTCTCGTATTCACTTCAAAAGAATGTAAATGCGACACTTCCTTGCTAGGAAATAGCGTTCCCAGATGACTACGTATCGTAGCAATAGGGTACTAATGCTTCTTAAAACGCGATATGGCATCTCACTTCTATGTTTCACGATAAGATATAATATTCATTGCGAAGTGTCATGTATACCTCGATTTCACTTCAGAAGAATGTAAATGCGACACTTCCTTGCTAGGAAATATTGTTTGCAGAAGTCTACGTATCACAGCAATATAGTTCTAATGCTTCTTAAAACGCGATATCGCATCTCACTGCTATGTTTCATGATAAGATATAATATTCATTATGGAGTGTTATGTATACCTCATACTCACTTCAAAAGAATGTAAATGCGACCCTTCCATGCTAGGAAATAGCGTTTGCAGATGTCTACTTATCGTAGCAATAGAGTTCTAATGCTTCCTAAAACGCGATATCGCATCTCACTTCTATGTTTCATGATAAGATATAATATTCAATGCGAAGTGTCATGTATACCTCGATTTCACTTCACAAGAATGTAAATGCGACACTTCCATGCTAGGAAATAGCGTTTGCAGATGTCTACGTATCGTAGCAATAGAGTTCTAATGCTTCTTAAAACGCGATATCGCATCTCACTGCTATGTTTCATGATAAGATATAATATTCATTATGGAGTGTTATGTATACCTCGTACTCACTTCAAAAGAATGTAAATGCGACCCTTTCATGCTAGGAAATAGCGTTTGCAGATGTCTACGTATCGTAGCAATAGAGTTCTAATGCTTCCTAAAACGCGATATCGCATCTCACTTCTATGTTTCATGATAAGATATAATATTCAATGCGAAGTGTCATGTATACCTCGATTTCACTTCACAAGTATGTAAATGCGACACTTCCATGCTAGGAAATAGCGTTTGCAGATGTCTACGTATCGTAGCAATAGAGTTCTAATGCTTCCTAAAACGGGATATCGCATCTCACTTCTATGTTTCATGATAAGATATAATATTCAATGCGAGGTGTCATGTATACCTCGATTTCACTTCACAAGAATGTAAATGCGACACTTCCTTGCTAGGAGATATTGTTTGCAGATGTCTACGTATCACAGCAATAGAGTACTAATGCTTCTTAAAACGAGATGTCGTATTTCATTTCTATGTTTCGTAATAAGATATAATATTCATTGTGTAATGTTATGTATACCTCGTATTCACTTCAGTGGAATGTAAGTGCGAAATTTCCTTGCTAGGAAATAGAGTTTGCAGATGTCTACGTTTATTAGCAATAGAGTTCTAATGCTTCCTAAAACGCGATATCGCATCTCACTTCTATGTTTCATGATAAGATATAATATTCAATGCGAGGTGTCATGTATACCTCGATTTCACTTCACAAGAATGCAAATGCGAAACTTCCATGCCAGGAAATAGCGTTTGTAGATGTCTACGTATCCTAGCAATAGAGTTCTAATGCTTCTCAAAACGCGATATCGCAACTCATTCCTATGTTTCATGAGAAGATATAATATTCATTGCGAAGTGCCATGTATACCTCGTATTCACTCCAAAAGAATGTAAATGCGACACTTACATGCTAGGAAATAGCGTTTGCAGATGTCTACGTATCGTAGCAATAGAGTTCTAATGCTTCTTAAAGCGAGATGTCGCATTTCATTTCTATGTTTCGTGATAAGATATAATATTCATTGTGGAGTGTTACGTATACATCGTATTAACTTCAAAAGAATGTAAATGCGACACTTCCTTGCTAGGAAATATTGTTTGCAGATGTCTACGTATCGTAGCAATAGAGTTCTAATGCTCCTTAAAACGCGATATCGCATCTCACTTCTATGTTTCATGATAAGATATAATATTCATTGCGAAGTGTCATGTATACATCGTATTCACTTCAAAAGAATGTAAATGCGGCACTCATATGCTAGGAAATAGCGTTTGCAGATGTCTACGTACCGTAGCAATAGAGTTCTAATGCTTCTTAAAACGATATGTCGCATCTCATTTCTATGTTTCATGATCAGATATAATATTCATTGCGAAGTGTCATGTATACCTCGTACTCACTTCAAAAGGATGTAAATGCGACACTTCCTTGCTAGGAAATAGCGTTTCCAGATGACTACGTGTCGAAACAATAGAGTTCTAATGTTTCATAAATGCCATATCGCATCTCACTTCTATGTTTCATAATAAGATATGATATTCATTGCGAAGTGTCATGTATACCTCGTATTGACATCAAAAGAATGTAAATGCGACACTTCCATGCTAGGAAGTAGCGTTTGCAGATGTCTACGTATCGTAGCAATAGGGTTCTAATGCTTCTTAAAACGCGATATCGCATCTCACTTCTATCTTTCATGATAAGATATAATATTTATTGCGAAGTGTCATGTATACCACGTATTCACTTCAAAAGAATGTAAATGCGACACTTCCATGCTAGGAAATAGCGCTTGCAGATGTTAACGTATCGTAGCAATAGAGTTCTAATGCTTCTTAGAGCGAGATGTCGCATTTCATTTCTATGTTTCGTAATAAGATATAATATTCATTGTGGTGTGTTATGTATACCTCGTATTCACTTCAAAAGGATGTAAGTGCGACACTTCCTTGCTAGGAAATATTGTTTGCAGATGTCTACGTATCGTAGCAATAGAGTTCTAGTGCTTCTTAAAACGCGATATTGCATCTCACTTCTATGTTTCATGATAAGATATAATATTCATTGCGAAGTGTCATGTATACCTCGTATTGACTTCAAAAGAATGTAAATGCGACACTTCCTTGCTAGGAAATAGCGTATGCAGATGTCTACGTATCGTAGCAATAGAGTTCCAATGCTTGTCAAAGCGCGATATCGCATCTCATTTCTATGCTTCATGGTGAGATGAAATATTCATGGCGAAGTGTCATGTATATCTCGTATTGACTTCAAAAGAATGTAAATGCGACACTTCCATGCTAGGAAGTAGCGTTTGCAGATGTCTACGTATCGCAGCAATAGGGTTCTAATGCTTCTTAATACGCGATATCGCATCTCACTTCTATGTTTCATGATAAGATATAATATTCATTGCGAAGAGTCATGTATACCTCGAATTCACTTCAAAAGAATGAAAATGTGACACTTCCTTGCTAGGAAATATTGTTTGCAGATGTCTACGTATCGTAGCAATGAAGTTCTGGTGATTCTGAAATCACGATATCGCATCTCATTTCTATGTTTCGTGATAAGCTATAATATTCATTGCCAAGTGTCATGTATACATCGTATTCACTTCAAAAGAATGTAAATGCGAAACTTCCTTGCTAGGAAATATTGTTTGCAGATGTCCACGTATCACAACAATAGAGTACTAATGCTTCTTAAAACGAGATGTCGTATTTAATCTCTATGTTTCATAATAAGATATAATATTCATTGTGTAATGTTATGTATGCCTCGTCTACACTTCAAAAGAATGTAAATGCCACATTTCCTTGCTAGGAAATAGCGTCTCCAGATTTCTACGTATCGAAGCAATACAGTCCTAATTCTCCGTTAAATGCAATATCGCATCTCAATTCTATGTTGCATGATAAGATATAATATTCACAGCGAAGTGTTATGTATACCTCGTATAGACTTCAAATGAATGTAAATGCCACACTTCCTTGCTAGGAAATAGTGTTTCCAGATGTCTAGGTATCGAAGCAATAGAGTTCTAATGCTTCTGAAAACGCGACATCCCTTCGCAGTGCTATGTTTCATGATAAGATATAATATTCATTGCGAAGTGTTATGTATACCTCGTCTACACTTCAAAAGAAAGTAAATGTCACACTTCCCTGCTAGGAAATAGCGTTTTCAGAAGTTACGTATGGAAGCAATGCGAATCTAATGCTCCTTAAAACGCGATATCGCATCCCATACCTATGTCTCATGATAAGAAGTAATTATCACTGCGAAGTGTTATGTATACCTCGTCTACACTTCAAAAGAATGTAAACGTCACACGTCCTTGCTAGGAAATAGCGTTTCCAGATGTCTAGGTATCGAAGCAATAGAGTTCTTATGCTTCTTAAAACGCGATATCGCATCTCATTACTATGTTTCATGATGTTATATAATATTCACCACGAAGTGTTATGTATACCTCGACTACACTTCCAAAGATACTACCCGATAATTTGCGGCGTGTTGCGTAGTTTCCCGTAGCCCTTGTTAGTTAATCCCACGTCGAGACCATAAATAAACATGCCGTGACTTCAGTATCTCGCGACCTGAGTGTGTGTACTTGGCTAGGCGTAGTCGAGAGGAGGAGCATTTCGAAGTTTCAAGGGTTGTTCCGCCCCAGGGTTCCCGGGGTCGTGTAGTCTATACCCTTTGCTACTTTCTGAGCAGCTGGCGCCCAAGAAAAGTTGTACGTGAGCGGATACCTTGGAACGATAGGTCGGTTTAGGTTAAAGTACGTTTTACACTTTAAAGCGTTTAGATAGTTAACCCCTTCGAGCTTCCCTGACTTACTATATATAGGTTTCCGTCACAACTAATAGGAACCATCACTTTACATAAATATATAGAACACACATAGTTTTAAACGTAGAACTGAGAATTTTAGAACTTACTTTGAAACGTTAGTAGTGAGGAATTCCATCGGATTTCATAGAAATTCAGAACTTACTTGCTATGAAACATAGGCAGATAAGGGCCATCGCGTTGCTTAGAACTTTAGAACTTGCTTACTTCAACAAAGATTTCTATTGGCTTCGTCCGTTCTTTTAGAAGAGTTTTTGATAAACCACATACGATGTAATCGTTTAAGTTTTAAAATGATTACTTAGTGTGGATTATTATTTAGTAACTCGCTCATAAACGAGTCTGCATAGGATTTAATCCATAAGTTTTTAAGCCTGGAATTTATGCAGTTATTTGTTATTCACTTATTGCTCAAACGACAAAGAATCTGACCACTTCAAAATGGTTGACTTTCATCAATTTTCTTAAAAATTGAAATACTGCCCAACTGCTTGCATTAAAGACTGTAATTAAAGCTTTCGAAACATTTTACCTCTTATAGATGAATTCTGGAATTGAAATTGAATGTTTGACTTTTCTAGCTCCTGTTTAGACATCTTTCTATTGGAAAGTTCAAGTATTTTTCATATTCGTAATTATTAAAAATGTTTTACTTTTTCTTTTATTTAATATTTAGAATTTTCTGAGAAATATTCTTTATCGTAATGAACTATATAATTGCAATTATAATTCTTTATGAAGTAATAATAACAGAAAGGTATGTATCCATTCTTGTAGTTTTGTAAAGAGTATTTAATCTTACTATCTAAAATGAAACATTGAGATCTGTTTACAATCTAATGGAATTTAATTACCTTTTGATTCAAATTCACAATGATAATCTTCCATAGTTCAACAATTTTGTGAGCTGTCCTCAGGAATCCGCAGCTCTGTACTTATAAAATGAACGACACAAAGAACAGCCTAACCAAACGTATTCGAACCGATTTTTCAATACTAATCTTATCATGTTTAACTTATGCTGCAAACTATTGAAATGCCCTTCGAAAAGTGTTTATTCACAGTGAAGTAAACGGTAAGTATTACGCCTTCCACCACTGTTTACAATACGTATGTTTCATTTACTATCAAAACCGTGAGTATTATCGCCTTTCTTTACTTTTTGTAACCTTCAATGCCTTCATGTTACAGATCGTTAAAGTTGCTTTAAAATGCTCTATCGTATTACGGAAGAATGGACATACCAATTCATTTTAAAAAATGAAGGTAACCTTCATATGTCCAACATAACTCCACTTACAAAAAAACTATTTTCTTCAACGGATGGCCCCTTTGTACTGTGCAATTTTATATTAGCAAAAACTTCTATGAAACTTATAGTTTCGTGGATATCTGAGGTGCTAATTATTACTGCCCCACCCTGTATATTGTTATGGATGTGTCCAACAAGGCAACGATGAACAGAGTTAAATTTAATATTATGATGTTTATTATTTTACTTATAGTATATTTGTTTTTCTGGAATTTTGTCAAAAAACAATGTTTACGATGTCGACAGATGAATATATTTGCCTTAGAATTACAAGAGCCAACAATTTCGAAAGTAGAATATTACTTTACTTCGCTAACCGAATCATTGCAAACGTTAACTAAAGTACGTGCCTTTCAAAACAGTCAGATGCAAATTACGATACAACGTTTCCAAGAAATGGTACCTGCCACTATTTTTTAATTTCCGTGTATTTAATCAAAGGAAATTTAATTGAAATATCCGCAAAATTTGAGGACAAAAAGTTATTGTAATTTTACGCAACATATATGATGGTGATAAAGGATAAGTATACGGAACTGAAAACGGAAAGTAGCGAGCAGAAAAAGAAACTGATGGAGCTACAAAGTAGATTGATACATCCGTCAAATGATGACTCTAGGTTAATAAAATGTGTTAATCAAAGAACTATTGATAAAATCAAGTTTAATCAATATTACTTCTGCTCAAAGGCTATAATAGAATTGGACCGAAATGGGTACAAAACAGGCCATTATATCTATACGTTCTATTCTATGCAAAGGCAAATATTTCAAAGAGAAAAGATGTGTTACTTACAAATTACTTATGTTCCTAGATATCTCACTAATTGAGGCTTCTTGTCTTGCAGAACTTATCATTCATGTAACATGTAAAGGGGTCGAAGGATAGTAAAAGATTTTTGTATTTCATAGCTTCACTTGATACGTCGATTGGATCACGTAAAATATCGGACATTAATTGCATCTACATCTTCAGACCTTAAATATATAATTGCAACAACATATTTAATAGCGTTTTAATAACATTTTTCTAATTGTTTATATCTATGTCTAATAAATATATATTAATCGAATAAGTTGCTTTACCAAAGAATAAAAGTATCTGAGGCTTACAAATCGGAGCATTACATAACAAACGTGCATCACATATATAATATTACATGTAACAAAAGATGAAGACCAAAAAGATCGTACATAAGTTGAATCCACAATGCGGTCATAGAGATACAGAAACGGCAAAAATTCCAAACAATAATTTAAAAAATTCAAAAAGGGAGGAGTGAAAATCCATCTCCTTGACGATGATAAGGAACAAGTCTGCCTCATGCACTACAATATCCCAAACAGCCAGCGATTGGCACGCCAATGACAACGGATGGAACGAATTCCGTGACAGAACTGTGCTAACAAAGTGCTCCTACTCAGCTTTCGAAATGGCATACTGTTAGTACTGGGGCGGATTCGTACCACGGCACTATTAAAGCACCGAGATATAGCACACGGGCTACACGGCCGTGACAATGACACTATGAGCTCACCATAGCTACACGCGTGGTTGTGGCGTAGGCTGACATTTACTAATGGGGAAGCTGTTTCCATAAAAATTATAAGCAAATATGAAAAATGTCTAAACTGTGCAATTTATTTATTTTGATTCCAATATAGATACACCGGCATAAAACAAAGATATAAGAACTCGATTTTATTATTTTCTATAAACTAGCTCGATAGGGCGATTTTTTCCATAAAGTCGATAATTACATTGTCATAAAAATATATACACTTATTTTATATATATTTTCTTCAATTTATTGTTACAAATTCATGCAATTGAGGGTTACATTAAATACAATGACAGCATGTTATTTCAAAAATTACACAAGGCGAAGTTAGGGACGCAACAGCATGAATTTTTATTTTATAAGTAATATTTCTTTTATAAATAATATTTTTAGTCTATGATGGATTGAAAGAAATATATACGACTCGCTCAATAACTATAAATATAGGAAAACGACCACCAAAATGTCTATCAATACTCATATGCTGAACATCTACTGACATCTAACGGTTCTAATTTGTATGAAAACACAGGTTCCCCATTGCCAAATGTGATCCTGCGTCATTGCTGAGGAGATTCATGAATGGAGCGATGATACGCGTGTCACCATGGTGCTGGTTCTGCGCGATTCGCTTGTCTAAAACGTGCTGGTAACACGTTCTGGCATTCTAGTCAACGAATCCGGTCACAGATGACTACGCATCAGCTGAAACTCCTCGGAAGTGGCAATATAGTGCCGGAATGGTGTCGCTACCATCTTGCCGTTTGTTATCTGGGATGCTTTTTAGTGCATTATTCGGAATTGAATTTGAACACACAGCTACTTAATCGCAAATTTGTATGTACTGCGACGTGGTGAAGTCACAAGGCTCGCCCCCCCCCCCCCCCCCACCTGCTACGGTTAGACTATCTCGCAGATCACCACCCATGCGAGAAGCGCGACACGGAACATCGCGATAGCTATATTTGCGAGGAGCGTGAAATACACGATGGTAGAACCTCCCCCCCCCCCCCCCCCCTATCATTTCTCTCTCTCCGTTCTACGGATTATACTGGCGAGCTGATGCGATATCGCGTTTTAAGAAACATTAAAACCCTATTGCTGCGATACGTAGACATTTGCAAACGCTATTTCCTAACAAGGAAGTGTCGCATTTACGTTCTTTTGTAGTGAACACGAGGTATACATGACACTTCGCAATGAACATTATATCTTATCATGTGACATAGAATTGAGATGCGATATCGCGTTTTAAGAAGCATTAGAACTCTATTGCCTCGACGCGTAGACATCTGCAGACGCTATTTCCTAGCATGGAAGTGTCGCATTTACATTCTTTTGTAGTGAATACGAGGTGTACATGTCACTTCGCAATGAATATTATATCTTATCACGAAGCATAGAAATGAGATGCGATATCGCGTTTTAAGAAGCAATAGAACTCTATTGCTCCGATACGTAGGCATCTGCAAACGCTATTTCCTAGCAAGGGAGATTCGCATTTACATTCTCTTGAAGTGAATACGAGGTATACATGACACTTCGCAATGAACATTATATCTTATCACGAAACATAGAAATGAGATGCGATATCGCCATCTAAGAAGCATTAGAGCTCTATTACTACGATACGTAGGCATCTGCAAACGCTATTTCCTAGCAAGGAATAGTCGCATTTACATTCGTTTGAAGTGAATACGAGGTATACATGACACTTCGCAATGAATATTATATCTTATCACCAAACATAGAAATGAAATGCGACATCTTGTTTTAAGAAGCATTAGGACTCATTTGCTACGATACGTAGACATCTGCAAACGCTATTTCCTAAGATGGAAACGTCGCATTTACATTTTTTGAAGTTAATACGAGGTATACATGACACATCGCAATGAATATTATATCTTATCACGAAACATATGAATGAGATGCGATATCGCCATTTAAGAAGCATTAGAACACTATTGCTACGATACGTAGACATCTGCAATCGCTATTTCCTAGCAAGCAATAGTCGCATTTGCATTCTTTTGACGCGAATACGAGGTATACATGACACTTCGCAATGAATATTATATCTTATCATGAAACATATAAATGAGATGCGATATCGCGAGTTAAGTAGCATTAGAACTCTATTGCTACGATACCTAGACATCTGCAAACGCTATTTCCTAGCAAGCAATAGTCGCATTTACATTCTTTTGAAGTGAATACGAGGTATACATGACACTTCGCAATGAACATTATATCTTATCATGAAACATAGAAGAGAGATGCGATATCGCTTTGTAAGAAGCATTAAAACTCTATGACCTCGATGCGGAGACATCTGCAAACGCTATTTCCTAGCATGGAAGAGTCGCTGTTACATTCTTTTGAAGTGAATACGAGGTATACATGACACTTCGCAATGAACATTATATCTTATCATGTAACATAGGAGTGAGATGCGATAGCGCGTTTTAAGAAGCATTATAACCCTATTGCATCGATGCGGAGATATTTACAAACGCTATTTCCTTGCATGGAAGTGTCGCACTTACATTCTGTTGAAGTGAATTCGAGGTATACATGACACTTCGGAATGAATATTATAACTTATCACGAAGCATAGAAATGAGATGCGATATCGCGATCTAAGAAGCATTAGAACCCTATTGCTACAATACTCAGGCATCTGCAAACGCTATTTCCTAGCAAGGAAGTGTCGCATTTACATTCGTTTGGAATGAATACGAGGTATACATGACACTTCGCAATGAATATTATGTCTTATCACCAAACATAGAAATGAAATGTGACATCTCGTTTTAAGAAGCATTAGGACACTTTTGCTACGACACGTAGACATCTGCAAACGCTATTTCCTAGGATGGAAACGTCGCATTTACATTCTTTTGAAGTGAATACGAGGTATACATGACACTTCGCAATGAATATTATATCTTATCACGAAACATAGAAATGAGATGCGATATCGCGATCTAAGAAGCATTAGAACTCTATTGCTACGATACGTAGGCATCTGAAAACGCTATTTCCTAGCAAGGGAGATTCGCATTTACATTCTCTTGAAGTGAATACGAGGTATACATAAAACATCGCTTCGAATATTATATCTAATCAAGAAACACAGGATTGAGATGCGATGTCGCGTATCAAGAAGCACTACATCTTTATTTCTTCGATACGTAGACACCGGGAGACGATATTTCCTACCAAGGAAGTGTCGCGTTTACATTCTTTTGAATTGTAGACGAGGTATACATAACATTTCGCAATGAATATTATATCTTATCATAAATCATAGAAATGAGATGCTATATCGCGTTTAAAGTGGCATTAAAACTATATTGCTCAATACGTAGACATCTGGAAACGCATTTTCCTAGCAAGGAAGTGTAACATTTACATCCTTTTGAAGTGTAGACTAGGTGTACATAACACTTCGCAATGAATACTATATCATATCATGAAACACTAAAATGGGTTGGGGTATCGCGTTCTAAGATGCATTAGAACTCTAATGCATCGAAACGTAGACATCTGGAATCGCATTTCCTGTCAAGGAAGTGTGACATTTTCATTATTTTGAAGTGTAGATTGGGCATACATATCACTTCCCAGTGAATAGTATATCATATCATGAAACATAGATTTGAGATGTGATATCGCGTTTTAAAGAGCATTACATCTCTGTTGATTCGATACGTAGACATCGGGAATCACTATTTCCTACCACGGAAGTGCGGCATTTACATTCTGTTGAAGTGCAGACGAGGTATACATAACACTTCCCAATGATGATTATATCATATCATGAAACATAGAAATGAGAAGCGATATCGCGTTTTAAGAAGGATTAGAACTCCATTTCTTCAATTCCTAGACATCTGGAAACGCACTTCGAGGCAAGGAAGTGTGGCGTTTACATTCTTTTGAAATGTAGACGAGGTATACATAACAATTCGCAATGAATTTTATATCTTATCATGAAACAAGGAAGTTCGATGCAATTTCGCGTTTTATGAAGGATTAGAACTCCATTTCTTCGATACGTAGACATCTGGAAACGCATTTCCTGGCAAGGAAGTGTGGCGTTTACATTCTTTTGAAGTGTAGGCGAGGTATACTGAACACTTCGTAATGAATACTATATCTTATCGTGAATCATAGAACTGAGATGCGATATCGTGTATTAAGAAGCATTACAACTCTATTGCTTCGATACGTAGATATCTGGAAACGCTATTTCCTAGCAAGGAAGTGTGGCATTTACATTCCTCTGAAATGCAGACGTGGTATACTTAACACTTCGCAATGAATATTATATCTTATCATGAAGCATAGAACCGCGAGGCGATATCGCGTTTCAAGAAGCATTAGAACTTTATTGCTTCGATACGTAGATATCTGGAATCGCACTTTCTAGCAAGGATGTGTGGCATTTATATTCTTTTGAAGAGTAGACCAGATATACTTAACACTTCGCAATGAATACTATATCCTATCTTGAAACATAGTATTGTGATGCGATATCGCGTTTAATGCAGCATTAGAACTCTATTGCTTCGGTACGTAGACATCTGGAAACGCATTTCCTAGCTAGGTAGAGTGGGATTTGCATTCTTTTGAAGTTCTGACGAGGTATACACAACACTTCGCTATGAATATTATATCTTATCATGAAACATAGAACTGCGATGCGATTATGGGAATTAAGAAGCATTACAACTCTATTGCTTCGATACGTAGAGATCCGGAAACGCTATTTTCTAGCAAGCAAGTGTGTCATTTACATTCTTTTGAAGTGAATACGAGGTATAAGTGAAACTTCGCAATGAATATTAAATCTTATCATGAAACATAGAAATGAGATGCGATATGGCGATTTAAGAAGCATCAGAACTTTATTGCTACGATACGTAGACATCTGCAAACGCTATTTCCTAGCAAGCAATAGTCGCATTTTCATTCTCTTGAAGTGAATACGAGGTGTACATGACACTTCGCAATGTATATTATATCTTATCACGAAACATAGAAATGAGATGCGATATCGCGATAAACGAAGCATTAGAACTCTATTGCTACGATACGTAGGCATCTGCAAACGCCATGCCCTAGCAAGGAATAGTCGCATTTACATTCTTTTGATGTGTATACGAGGTATACATGACACTTCGCAATGAATATTATATCTTATAATGAATCATAAAAATGAGATGCGATATCGCGATCTAAGAAGCATAAGAATTCTATTGCTACGATACGTAGGCATCTGCAAACGTTATGCCCTAGCAAGGAGTAGTCGCATTTACATTCTTATGATGTGTATACGAGGTTTACGTGACACCTCGCAATGAATATTATATCTTATCACGAAACATCGAAATGGGATGCGATATCGCGATTTAAGTAGAACTAGAACACTATGGCATCGATGCGGAGACATCAGCAAACGCTATTTCGTAGCATGGAAGTGTCGCACTTACATTCTTTTGAACTGAATACGAGACATACATGACACTTCGCGATGAATATTATATCTTATCGGGAAACATAGAAATGAGATGCGATATCGCGTCTGAAGAAGCATTAGAACTCTATTGCTACGATACGTGGACAGCTGCAATCGCTATTTCCTAGCAAGCAATAGTCGCTATTAGATTCTTTTGAAGTGAATACGAGGTGTACATGACACTTCGCAATGAAAATTATATCTTATCACGAAACATAGAAACGAGATGCGATATCGCGATTTAAGTAGCATTAGAACTCTATTGCTACTATACGTAGACATCTGAAGACGCCATTTCCTAGCAAGGAAGTGTCGCATTTACATTCATTTGGAGAGAATGCGAGGTATACATGACACTTCGCCATGAATATTATATCTTATCATGAAACATAGAAGAGAGGTGCGATATCGCGTTCCAAGAAGCATTAGAACTCCATGGCCTCGATGCGGAGACATCTGCAAACGCTATTTCCTAGCAAGGAATAGTCGCATTTACATTCTTTTGAAGTGAACACGAGGTATACATGACACTTCGCAATGAATATTATATCTTATCATGAAACATAGAAGTGAAATGCGATATCGCGTTTTAAGAATCATTAGAACTCTATTGCCTCGACGCGTAGACATCTGCAGACGCTATTTCCTAGCAAGGAATAGTCGCATTTACATTCTTCTGAAGTGAATATAAGGTATACGTGACCATTCGCAATGAATATTATATCTTATCACGAAACATAGAAACGAGATGCGATATCGCGATTTAAGTAGCATTAGAACTCTATTGCTGCGATACGTAGACATCTGAATACGCTATTTCCTAGCAAGGAAGTGTCGCATTTACATTCCTTTGAAGTGAATACGAGGTGTACATGACACCTCGCAATGAATATTATATCTTATCACGAAACATAGAAATGGGGTGTGATATCGCGATTTAAGTAGCATTAGAACTCTATGGCCTCGATGCGGAGACATCTGCAAACGCTATTTCCTAGCAAGTAATAGTCGCATTTACATTCTTTTGAAGTGAATACGAGATATACATGACACTTCGCAATGAATATTATATCCTATCATGAAACATAGAAGTGAGATTCGATATCGCGTTTTAAGAAGCATTAGAACTCTATTGCCTCGACGCATAGACATCTGCATACGTTATTTCCTAGCATGGAAGTGCCGCATTTACATTTTTTTCGAAGTGAATACGAGGTGTACATGACACTTCGCAATGAATATTATATCTTATAAGGAAACATAGAAATGAGATGCGATATCGCGTTTTGAGAAGCATTAGAACTCTATTGCTACGATACGTAGACATCTGCAAACGCTATTTCCTAGCAAGAAATAGTAGCACTTACATTCTTTTGAAGTGAATTCGAGGTTTACATGACACTTCGGAATGAATATTATATCTTATCATGAAACATAGAAGAGAGATGCGATATCGCGATTTAAGTAGCATTAGAACTCTATGGCATCTATGCGGAGACATCAGCAAACGCTATTTCCTAGCAAGCAATAGTCGCTTTTTCATTCTTTTGAAGTGAATACGAGGTGTACATGGCACTTCGCAATGAATATTATATCTTATCATGAAGCATAGAAATGAGATGCGATATCGCGTTTTGAGAGGCATTAGAACACTATTGCTACGAAACGTAGACATCTGCAAGCGCTATATCCTTGCAAGGAAGATTCGCATTTACATTCTTTTGAAGAGAATACCAGGTGTACATGACACTTCGCAATGAATATTAAATCTTATCATGGAGCATAGAAATGAGATGCGATATCGCGATCTAAGAAGCATTAGAACTCTATTGCCTCGACGCATAGACATCTGCAGACGCTTTTTCCTAGCATGGAAGTGTCGCATTTTCATTCTTTTGTAGTGAATGCGAGGTATACATGACATTTCGCCATGAATATTATATCTTATCATGAAACATAGAAGAGAGATGCGATATCGCGTTTCAGGAAGCATTAGAACTCTGTGGCCTCGATGCGGAGACATCTGCAAACGCTATTTCCTAGCAAGCAATAGTCGCGCTTACATTCTTTTGAAGTGAATACGAGGTGTACATGACACTTCGCAATGAATATTATATCTTATCATGAATCATAGAAGTGAGATGCGATATCGCGTTTTAAGAAGCATTAGAACCTTATTGCCTCGACGCGTAGACATCTGCAGACGCTATTTCCTGGCATGGAAGTGTCGCATTTACATTCTTTTGAAGTGAATACGAGGTATACATGACGCTTCGCAATGAATATTAAATCTTATCATGAAGCATAGAAATGAGTTGCGATATCGCGTTTTGAGAGGCATTAGAACACTATTGCTACGTTACGTAGACATCTGCAAGCGCTATTTCCTTGCAAGGAAGATTCGCACTTACATTCTTTTGAAGTGAATACGAGGTATACATGACACTTCGCGATGAATATTATATCTTATCACGAAACATATAAATGAGATGCGATATCGCGATTTAAGTAGCATTAGAACTCTATTGCAACGATACGTAGACATCTGAATACGCTATTTCCTAGCAAGGAAGTGTGGCGTTGACATTCATTTGGGTGAATACGAGGTATGCATGACACTTCGCAATGAATATTATATCTTATCATGAAGCACAGAAATGAGATGCGATATCGCGTTTTGAGAAGCATTAGAATTCTATTGCCACGATACGTAGACATCTGCAAACGCTATTTCCGAGCAAGGAAGATTCGCATTTACATTCTTTTGAAGTGAATACGAGGTGTACATGACACTTCGCAATGAATATTATATCTTATCAGGAAACATAGAAATGAGATGCGATATCGCGTTTTGAGAAGCATTAGAACTCTATTGCTACGATACGTAGACATCTGCAAACGCTATTTCCTAGCAAGCAATAGTCGCACTTACATTCTCTTGAAGTGAATTCGAGGTTTACATGACACTTCGGAATGAATATTATAACTTATCATGAAACATAGAAGAGAGATGCGATATCGCGTTTTAAGAAGCATTAGAACTCTATGGCATCGATGCGGAGACATCAGCAAACGCTATTTCCTAGCAAGGAAGTGTCGCATTTACATTCGTTTGGAGTGAATAGAAGGTATGCATGACACTTCGCAATGAATAATTATATCTTATCACGAAACATAGAAATGAAATGCGACATCTCGTTTTAAGAAGCATTAGGACTCTCTTGCCTCAAAGCGGAGATATCTGCAAGGGCTATTTCCTAGCATGGAAATGTCGCATTTAGATTCTTTTGAAGTGAATTCGATGTATACATGACACTTTGGAATGAATATTATAACTTATCACGAAACATTGAAATGAGATGCGATATCGCGATCTATGATGCATTAGAACCTTATTGCCTCGACGCGTAGACATCTGCAGACGCTATTTCCTAGCATGGAAGTGTCGCATTTACATTCTTTTGATATGTATACGAGGTATACATGACACTTCGCAATGAATATTATATCTTATAATGAATCATCGATATGAGATGCGATATCGCGATCTAAGAAGCATTAGAACTCTATTGCCTCGACGCATAGACATCAGCAAACGCTATTTCCTAGCATGGAAGTGTCGCACTTACATTCATTTGAACTGAATACGAGACATACATCACACTTCGCGATGAATATCATATCTTATCACGAAACATATGAATGAGATGCGATATCGCGTTTTGAGAGGCATTAGAACACTATTGCTACGTTACGTAGACATATGCAAGCGCTATTTCCTTGCAAGGAAGATTCGCATTTACATCCTTTTGCAGAGAATACGAGGTATACATGACACTTCGCAATGAATATTACATCTTATCATGAAACATAGAAGTGAGATGCGATATCGCGTTTTAAGAAGCATTAGAACTCTATTGCCTCGACGCATAGACATCTGCAGACGCTATTTCCTAGCATGGAAGTGTCGCATTTACATTCTTTTGAAATGAATACGAGGTAAACATGACACTTCGCAATGAATATTATATCTTATCAGGAAATTTAGAAATTGAGATGCGATGTCGCGTTTTGAGAAGCATTAGAACTCTATTGCTACGATACGTAGACAGCTACAAACGCTATTTCCTAGCAAGCAATAGTCGCTATTACATTCTTTTGAAGTGAATACGAGGTATACGTGACACTTCGCAATGAATATTATATCTTATAATGAATCATAGAAATGAGATGCGATATCGCGATCTAAGAAGCATAAGAACTCTATTGCTACGATACGTAGGCATCTGCAAACGCTATGCCCTAGCAAGGAATAGTCGCATTTACATTCTTTTGATGTGTATACGAGATATACATGACACTTCGCAATGAATATTATATCTTATAATGAATCATCGAAATGAGATGCGATATGGCGATCTAAGAAGCATTAGAACTCTACTGCCTCGACGCATAGAAATCTGCAGACGCTTTTTCCTAGCATGGAAGTGTCGCATTTTCATTCTTTTGTAGTGAATGCAAGGTATACATGACACTTCGCAATGAATATTATATCTTATCATGAAACATAGAAGAGAGATGCGATATCGCGTTCTAAGAAGCATTAGAACACTATGGCATCGATGCGGAGACATCAGCAAACGCTATTTCCTACCATGGAAGTGTCGCACTTACATTCTTTTGAAGTGAATACGAGACATACATGACACTTCGCGATGAATATTATATCTTATCACGAAACATATAAATGAGATGCGATATCGCGATTTAAGTAGCATTAGAACTCTATTGCTACGATACGTAGACATCTGAATACGCTATTTCCTAGCAAGGAAGTGTCGCATTTACATTCTTTTGAAGTGAATACGAGGTTTACGTGACACCTCGCAATGAATATTATATCTTATCACGAAACATCGAAATGTGATGCGATATCGCGATTTAAGTAGCATTAGAACTCTATGGCATCGATGCGGAGACATCAGCAAACGCTATTTCCTAGCATGAAAGTGTCGCACTTACATTCTTTTGAAGTGAATACGAGACATACTTGACACTTTGGAATGAATATTATAACTTATCACGAAACATTGAAATGAGATGCGATATCGCGATCTATGATGCATTAGAACCTTATTGCCTCGACGCGTAGACATCTGCAGACGCTATTTCCTAGCATGGAAGTGTCGCATTTACATTCTTTTGATATGTATACGAGGTATACATGACACTTCGCAATGAATATTATATCTTATAATGAATCATCGATATGAGATGCGATATCGCGATCTAAGAAGCATTAGAACTCTATTGCCTCGACGCATAGACATCAGCAAACGCTATTTCCTAGCATGGAAGTGTCGCACTTACATTCATTTGAACTGAATACGAGACATACATCACACTTCGCGATGAATATCATATCTTATCACGAAACATATGAATGAGATGCGATATCGCGTTTTGAGAGGCATTAGAACACTATTGCTACGTTACGTAGACATATGCAAGCGCTATTTCCTTGCAAGGAAGATTCGCATTTACATCCTTTTGCAGAGAATACGAGGTATACATGACACTTCGCAATGAATATTACATCTTATCATGAAACATAGAAGTGAGATGCGATATCGCGTTTTAAGAAGCATTAGAACTCTATTGCCTCGACGCATAGACATCTGCAGACGCTATTTCCTAGCATGGAAGTGTCGCATTTACATTCTTTTGAAATGAATACGAGGTAAACATGACACTTCGCAATGAATATTATATCTTATCAGGAAATTTAGAAATTGAGATGCGATGTCGCGTTTTGAGAAGCATTAGAACTCTATTGCTACGATACGTAGACAGCTACAAACGCTATTTCCTAGCAAGCAATAGTCGCTATTACATTCTTTTGAAGTGAATACGAGGTATACGTGACACTTCGCAATGAATATTATATCTTATAATGAATCATAGAAATGAGATGCGATATCGCGATCTAAGAAGCATAAGAACTCTATTGCTACGATACGTAGGCATCTGCAAACGCTATGCCCTAGCAAGGAATAGTCGCATTTACATTCTTTTGATGTGTATACGAGATATACATGACACTTCGCAATGAATATTATATCTTATAATGAATCATCGAAATGAGATGCGATATGGCGATCTAAGAAGCATTAGAACTCTACTGCCTCGACGCATAGAAATCTGCAGACGCTTTTTCCTAGCATGGAAGTGTCGCATTTTCATTCTTTTGTAGTGAATGCAAGGTATACATGACACTTCGCAATGAATATTATATCTTATCATGAAACATAGAAGAGAGATGCGATATCGCGTTCTAAGAAGCATTAGAACACTATGGCATCGATGCGGAGACATCAGCAAACGCTATTTCCTACCATGGAAGTGTCGCACTTACATTCTTTTGAAGTGAATACGAGACATACATGACACTTCGCGATGAATATTATATCTTATCACGAAACATATAAATGAGATGCGATATCGCGATTTAAGTAGCATTAGAACTCTATTGCTACGATACGTAGACATCTGAATACGCTATTTCCTAGCAAGGAAGTGTCGCATTTACATTCTTTTGAAGTGAATACGAGGTTTACGTGACACCTCGCAATGAATATTATATCTTATCACGAAACATCGAAATGTGATGCGATATCGCGATTTAAGTAGCATTAGAACTCTATGGCATCGATGCGGAGACATCAGCAAACGCTATTTCCTAGCATGAAAGTGTCGCACTTACATTCTTTTGAAGTGAATACGAGACATACTTGACACTTCGCGATGAATATTATATCTTATCACGAAACATATAAATGAGATGCGATATCGCGATTTAAGTAGCATTAGAACTCTATTGCTACGATACGTAGACATCTGAATACGCTATTTCCTAGCATGGAAGTGTCGCATTTACATTCTTTTGAAGTGAATACGAGGTATACATGACGCTTCGCAATGAATATTAAATCTTATCATGAAGCATAGAAATGAGTTGCGATATCGCGTTTTGAGAGGCATTAGAACACTATTGCTACGTTACGTAGACATCTGCAAGCGCTATTTCCTTGCAAGGAAGATTCGCACTTACATTCTTTTGAAGTGAATACGAGGTATACATGACACTTCGCGATGAATATTATATCTTATCACGAAACATATAAATGAGATGCGATATCGCGATTTAAGTAGCATTAGAGCTCTATTGCAACGATACGTAGACATCTGAATACGCTATTTCCTAGCAAGGAAGTGTGGCGTTGACATTCATTTGTGTGAATACGAGGTATACATGACACTTCGCAATGAATATTATATCTTATCATGAAGCACAGAAATGAGATGCGATATCGCGCTTTGAGAAGCATTAGAATTCTATTGCCACGATACGTAGACATCTGCAAACGCTATTTCCGAGCAAGGAAGATTCGCATTTACATTCTTTTGAAGTGAATACGAGGTGTACATGACACTTCGCAATGAATATTATATCTTATCAGGAAACATAGAAATGAGATGCGATATCGCGTTTTGAGAAGCATTAGAACCTCTATTGCTACGATACGTAGACATCTGCAAACGCTATTTCCTAGCAAGCAATAGTAGCACTTACATTCTCTTGAAGTGAATTCGAGGTTTACATGACACTTCGGAATGAATATTATAACTTATCATGAAACATAGAAGAGAGATGCGATATCGCGTTTTAAGAAGCATTAGAACACTATGGCATCGATGCGGAGACATCAGCAAACGCTATTTCCTAGCAAGGAAGTGTCGCATTTACATTCGTTTGGAGTGAATAGAAGGTATGCATGACACTTCGCAATGAATATTATATCTTATCACGAAACATAGAAATGAAATGCGACATCTCGTTTTAAGAAGCATTAGGACTCTATTGCCTCAAAGCGGAGATATCTGCAAGGGCTATTTCCTAGCATGGAAATGTCGCATTTAGATTCTTTTGAAGTGAATTCGATGTATACATGACACTTTGGAATGAATATTATAACTTATCACGAAACATTGAAATGAGATGCGATATATCGCGATCTATGAAGCATTAGAACCTTATTGCCTCGACGCGTAGACATCTGCGGACGCTATTTCCTAGCATGGAAGTGTCGCATTTACATTCTTTTGATGTGTATACGAGGTATACATGACACTTCGCAATGAATATTATATCTTATAATGAATCATCGAAATGAGATGCGATATCGCGATCTAAGAAGCATTAGAACTCTATTGCCTCGACGCATAGACATCAGCAAACGCTATTTCCTAGCATGGAAGTGTCGCACTTACATTCATTTGAACTGAATACGAGACATACATGACACTTCGCGATGAATATCATATCTTATCACGAAACATATGAATGAGATGCGATATCGCGTTTTGAGAGGCATTAGAACACTATTGCTACGTTACGTAGACATCTGCAAGCGCTATTTCCTTGCAAGGAAGATTCGCATTTACATCCTTTTGCAGAGAATACGAGGTATACATGACACTTCGCAATGAATATTATATCTTATCATGAAACATAGAAGAGAGATGCGATATCGCGTTCTAAGAAGCATTAGAACACTATGGCATCGATGCGGAGACATCAGCAAACGCTATTTCCTAGCATGGAAGTGTCGCACTTACATTCTTTTGAAGTGAATACGAGGTATACATGACACTTCGCAATGAATATTATATCTTATCAGGAAACATAGAAATGAGATGCGATATCGCGTCTTGAGAAGCATTAGAACCCTATTGCTACGATACGTAGACAGCTGCAATCGCTATTTCCTAGCAAGCAATAGTCGCTATTACATTCTTTTGAAGTGAATACGAGGTGTACATGACACTTCGCAATGAAAATTACATCTTATCAGGAAACATAGAAATGAGATGCGATATCGCGATTTAAGTAGCATTAGAACTCTATTGCTACTATACGTAGACATCTGAAGACGCCATTTCCTAGCAAGGAAGTGTCGCATTTACATTCGTTTGGAGAGAATGCGAGGTATACATGACACTTCGCCATGAATATTATATCTTATCATGAAGCATAGAAATGAGATGCGATATCGCGTTTTGAGAGGCATTAGAACACTATTGCTACGAAACGTAGACATCTGCAAACGCTATTTCCTGGCAAGGAAGATTCGCATTTACATTCTTTGAAGTGAATACGAGGTATACATGACACTTCGCAAAGAACATTATATCTTATCACGAAACATAGAAGAGTGATGCGATATCGCGTTTTATGTAGCATTAGAACTCCAATGCTACGATATGTAGACATCTGCAAACGCTATTTCCTAGCAAGCAATTGTCGCATTTTCATTCTTTTGAAGTGAATACCAGGTGTACACGACACTTCGCAATGAATATTGTATCTTATCACGAAACATATAAATGAGCTGCAATATCGCGATTTAAGTAGCATTAGAACTCTATTGCTACGATACGTAGACATCTGAAAACGCCATTTCCTAGCAAGGAAGTGTCGCATTTACATTCGTTTGGAGAGAATACGAGGTACACATTACACTTCGCAATGAATATTATTTCTTATCATGAAACATAGAAGAGAGATGCTATATCGCGTTTTAAGAAGCATTAGAACACTATGGCCTCGATGCGGAAACATCTGCAGACCCTATTTCCAAGCATCGAAGTGTCGCATTTACATTCTTTTGAAGTGAATACGAGGTGTACATGACACTTCGCAATGAATATTATATCTTATCACGAAACGTAGAAATGAGTTGCGATATCGCTATTTAAGTAGCATTAGAACTCTATTGCTACGATACGTGGACATCTGAATACGCCATTTCCTAGCAAGGAAGTGTCGCATTTACATTCGTTTGGAGTGAATGCGAGGTATACATGACACTTCGCAATGAATATTATATCTTATCACGAAGCATAGAAATGAGATGCGATATCGCGTTTTGAGAAGCATTAGAACTCTATTGCCTCGACGCGTAGACACCTGCAGACGCTATTTCCTAGCATGGAAGTATCACATTTACATTATTTTGTAGTGAATACGAGGTGTACATGTCACTTCGCAATGAATATTATCACTTATCACGAAACATAGAAATGAGATGCGATATCGCGATCTAAGAAGCATTAGAACTCTATTGCTACGATACGTAGGCATCTGCAAACGCTATTTCTTAGCAAGGTATAGTCGCATTTTCATTCTTATGTAGTGAATGCGAGGTATACATGACACTTAGCAATGAATATTATATCTTATCATGAAACATAGAAGAGAGATGCGATATCGCAATTTAAGAAGCATTAGAACTCTATGGCCTCGATGCGGAGACATCTGCTAACGCTATTTCCTAGCATGGAAGAGTCGCACTTACATTCTTTTGATGTGAATACGAGTTATACATGACACATCGCAATGAATATTATATCTTATCATGAAACATAGAAGAGAGATGCGATATCGCGTTTTAAGAAGCATTAGAAATCTATGGCCTCGATGCGGAGACATCTGCAAATGCTATTCTGTAGCATGGAAGTGTCGCACTTACATTCCTTTGAAGTGAATACGAGGTATACATGACACTTCGCAGTGAATATTATATCTTATCATGAAGCATAGAAATGAGATGCGATATCGCGTTTTGAGAAGCATTAGAACTCTATTGCTACGGTACGTAGACATCTGCAAACGCTATTTCCTAGCAAGGAAGATTCGCACTTACCTTCTTTTGATGTGAATACGAGGTATACGTGACACTTCGCAATGAACATTATATCTTATCATGTGACATAGAATTGAGATGCGATATCGCGTCTTAAGAAGCATTAGAACTCTATTGCCTCGACGCGTAGACATCTGCAGACGCTATTTCCCAGCATGGAAGTGTCGCATTTACGTTCTTTTGTAGTGAACACAAGGTATACATGACAGTTCGCAATGAATATTATATCTTATCATGAAACATAGAAGAGAGATGCGATATCGCAGTTTAAAAAGCATTAGAACTCTATGGCCTCGATGCGGAGACATCAGCAAACGCTATTTCCTAGCATGAAAGTGTCGCACTTACATTCTTTTGAAGTGAATACGAGGTATACATGAGGCTTCCCAATGAATATTATATTTTATCACGAAACATACAATTGAGATGCGATATCGCGATTTAAGTAGCATTAGAACTCTATTGCTACGATACGTAGACATCTGAATAAGCTATTTCCTAGCAAGGAAGTGTCGTATTTACATTCTTTTGAAGTGAATACGAGGTGCACATGACACCTCGCAATGTATATTATATCTTATCACGAAACATAGAAATGGGATGCGATATCGCGATTTAAGTAGCATTAGAACGCTATTGCTACGATACGTAGGCATCTGCAAACGCTATTTCCTAGCATGGAGGTGTCGCACTTACATTCTTTTGATGTGAATACGAGGCATATATGACACTTCGCAATGAATATTATATCTTATCACGAAACATATAAGTGGGATGCGATATCGGGATTTAAGTAGCATTAGAACTATATTGCTACGATACGTAGACATCTGCAAACGCTATTTCCTAGCAAGCAATAGTCGCATTTACTTTCTTTTGAAGTGAATACGAGGTGTACATGACACTTCGGAATGAATATTATAACTTATCACGAAACATAGAAATGAGATGCTATATCGCGATCTAAGTAGCATAGAACTCTATTGCTACGATACGTAGGCATATGCAAACGCTATGCCCTAGAAAGGAATAGTCGCATTTACATTCTTTTGAGGTGAATACGAGGTATACATGACACTCCGCAATGAATATTATATCTTATCATGAAACATAGAAGTGAGATGCGATATCGCGTTTTAAGAAGCATTAGAACTTTATTGCTACGAAACGTAGACATCTGAGTACGCTATTTCCTAGCAAGGAGTAGTCGCACTTACATTCTTTTGAAGTGAATACGAGGCATACATGACACTTCGCAATGAATATTATATCTTATCACGAAACATATAAGTGGGATGCGATATCGGGATTTAAGTAGCATTAGAACTATATTGCTACGATACGTAGACATCTGCAAACGCTATTTCCTAGCAAGCAATAGTCGCATTTACTTTCTTTTGAAGTGAATACGAGGTGTACATGACACTTCGGAATGAATATTATAACTTATCACGAAACATAGAAATGAGATGCGATATCGCGATCTAAGTAGCATAGAACTCTATTGCTACGATACGTAGGCATATGCAAACGCTATGCCCTAGAAAGGAATAGTCGCATTTACATTCTTTTGAGGTGAATACGAGGTATACATGACACTCCGCAATGAATATTATATCTTATCATGAAACATAGAAGTGAGATGCGATATCGCGTTTTAAGAAGCATAAGAACTTTATTGCTACGAAACGTAGACATCTGAATACGCTATTTCCTAGCAAGGAGTAGTCGCATTTACATTCTTTTGAAGTGAATACGAGGTATACATGACACCTCGCAATGAATATTATATCTTATCACGAAACATAGAAATGGGATGCGATATCGCGATTTAAGTAGCATTACAACCCTATTGCTACAATACGTAGACATCTGAATACGCTATTTCCTAGCAAGTAATAGTCGCATTTGCATTCTTTTGAAGTGAATTCGAGGTATACATGACACTTCGTAATGAATATTACAACTTATCATGAAACATAGGAATGAGATGCGATATCGCGATTTAAGAGGCATTAGAACTCTATTGCTTCGATACGTAGACATCTGCAAACGCTATTTTCTAGCAAGGAAGTGTAGCATTTATATTCTTTTGAAGTGAATACGAGGTATACATGACACATCGCAATGAATATTATACCTTATCATGAAACATAGAAATGGGATGCGATATCGCGCTTTAAGAAGCGTTAGAACTCTATTGTAACGATACGTAGACCTCTGCAAACGCTGTTTCCTAGCAAGGAAGTGTCGCATTTACATTCTTTTGAAGTGAATAGGAGGTGTACATGACACTTCGCAATGAATATTATATCTTATCATGAAACAGAGAAATGAGATGCGACATCTCGTCTTAAGAAGCACTAGAACTCTATTGTTTCGATGCATAGACATCTGGAAACGCTACTTCTTAGCAAGGAAGTGTCGCATTTACATTCTTTTGAAGTGAATACGAGGTATACATGACACTTCGCAATGAATATTATACCTTATCATGAAACGTAGAGACGAGATGCGACTTCTCGTTTTAAGAATCGTTAGAACTCTATTGCAACGATACGTAAGCATCTGCAAACGCTATTCCCTAGCAAGGAAATGTCGCATTTACATCCTTTTGAAGCGAATACGAGCTATACATGACACTTCGCAATGAATATTATATCTTATCATGTAACAAACAAGTGAGATGCGACATCGCGTTTTAAGAAGCATTAGAACCCTATTGCCTCGATGCGGAGATATCTGCAAACGCTATTTCCTAGCAAGGAATTGTCGCAGTTACATTCGTTTGGAGTGAATAGGAGGTATACATGACACTTCGCAATGAATATTATATCTTATAACGAAATATAAAAATGAGATGCGACATCGCGATATAAGTAGCATTAGAACTCTATTGCTGCGATACGTAGACATTTGAATACGCTATCTCCTAGCAAGGAAGTGTCGCATTTACATTCTTTTGAAGTGAATACGAGGTATTATATGACACTTCGCAATGAATATTATATGTTATCATGAAACATAGATGTTAGGTGCGATATCGCGTTTTAAGAAGCATTAGAACTCTATGGCCTCGACGCGGAGACACCTGCAAACGCTGTTTCCTAGCAAGCAATAGTCGCATTTACTTTCTTTTGAAGTGAATACGAGGTGTACATGACACTTCGGAATGAATATTATAACTTATCACGAAACATAGAAATGAGATGCGATATCGCGATCTAAGTAGCATAGAACTCTATTGCTACGATACGTAGGCATATGCAAACGCTATGCCCTAGAAAGGAATAGTCGCATTTACATTCTTTTGAGGTGAATACGAGGTATACATGACACTCCGCAATGAATATTATATCTTATCATGAAACATAGAAGTGAGATGCGATATCGCGTTTTAAGAAGCATAAGAACTTTATTGCTACGAAACGTAGACATCTGAATACGCTATTTCCTAGCAAGGAGTAGTCGCATTTACATTCTTTTGAAGTGAATACGAGGTATACATGACACCTCGCAATGAATATTATATCTTATCACGAAACATAGAAATGGGATGCGATATCGCGATTTAAGTAGCATTACAACTCTATTGCTACAATACGTAGACATCTGAATACGCTATTTCCTAGCAAGTAATAGTCGCATTTGCATTCTTTTGAAGTGAATTCGAGGTATACATGACACTTCGTAATGAATATTACAACTTATCATGAAACATAGGAATGAGATGCGATTTCGCGATTTAAGAGGCATTAGAACTCTATTGCTTCGATACGTAGACATCTGCAAACGCTATTTTCTAGCAAGGAAGTGTAGCATTTATATTCTTTTGAAGTGAATACGAGGTATACATGACACATCGCAATGAATATTATACCTTATCATGAAACATAGAAATGGGATGCGATATCGCGCTTTAAGAAGCGTTAGAACTCTATTGTAACGATACGTAGACCTCTGCAAACGCTGTTTCCTAGCAAGGAAGTGTCGCATTTACATTCTTTTGAAGTGAATAGGAGGTGTACATGACACTTCGCAATGAATATTATATCTTATCATGAAACAGAGAAATGAGATGCGACATCTCGTCTTAAGAAGCACTAGAACTCTATTGTTTCGATGCATAGACATCTGGAAACGCTACTTCTTAGCAAGGAAGTGTCGCATTTACATTCTTTTGAAGTGAATACGAGGTATACATGACACTTCGCAATGAATATTATACCTTATCATGAAACGTAGAGACGAGATGCGACTTCTCGTTTTAAGAATCGTTAGAACTCTATTGCAACGATACGTAAGCATCTGCAAACGCTATTCCCTAGCAAGGAAATGTCGCATTTACATCCTTTTGAAGCGAATACGAGCTATACATGACACTTCGCAATGAATATTATATCTTATCATGTAACAAACAAGTGAGATGCGACATCGCGTTTTAAGAAGCATTAGAACCCTATTGCCTCGATGCGGAGATATCTGCAAACGCTATTTCCTAGCAAGGAATTGTCGCAGTTACATTCGTTTGGAGTGAATAGGAGGTATACATGACACTTCGCAATGAATATTATATCTTATAACGAAATATAAAAATGAGATGCGACATCGCGATATAAGTAGCATTAGAACTCTATTGCTGCGATACGTAGACATTTGAATACGCTATCTCCTAGCAAGGAAGTGTCGCATTTACATTCTTTTGAAGTGAATACGAGGTATTATATGACACTACGCAATGAATATTATATGTTATCATGAAACATAGATGTTAGGTGCGATATCGCGTTTTAAGAAGCATTAGAACTCTATGGCCTCGACGCGGAGACACCTGCAAACGCTGTTTCCTAGCAAGCAATAGTCGCATTTACATTCTTTTGAAGTGAATACGAGGTATACATGACACTTCGCAAAGAACATTATACCTTCTCATGAAACATAGAAGTGAGATGCGATATCGCGTTTTGAGAAGCATTCGAGCTCTATTGCTACGATACATAGACATCTGCAAACGCTATTTCCTAGCAAGGAAGATTCGCATTTACATTCTTTTGAAGTGAATACGAGGTATACATGACACTTTGCAATGAATATTATATCTTATCATGAAACATATAAATGAGATGCGATATCGCGATTTAAGTAGCACTAGAACTCTATTGCTACGATACCTAGACATCCGCAAACGCTATTTCCTAGCAAGCAATAGTCGCATTTACATTCTTTTGAAGTGAATACGAGGTATACATGACACTTCGCAATGAATATTATTTCTTATCATGAAACATAGAAGAGCGATGCGATATCGCGTTTTAAGAAGCATTAGCTCTATATTGCTACGATACGAAGACATCAGCAAACGCTATATCCTGGCAAGGAAGTGTCGCATTTACATTCTTTTGAGCGGAATACGAGGTGTACATGACACTTCGCAATGAATATTATATCTTATCACGAAACATAGAAATGAAATACGATATCAGGAAATACGAAGCATTAGAAATCTCTTGCTATGATACGTAGACATCTGCAAACGCTATATCCTAGCAAGCAATAGTCGCATTTACATTCTTTTGAAGTGAATACGAGGTATACATGACACTTCGCAATGAATATTATTTCTTATCATGAAACATAGAAATGAGATGCGATATCCCGATCTAAGACGCATTAGAACCCTATTGCTACGATACTCAAGCACCTGCAAACGCTATTTCCTAGCAAGGAAGTTTCGCATTTACATTCTTTTGAAGTGAATACGAGGTATACATGACACTTCGCAAAGAACATTATACCTTCTCATGAAACATAGAAGTGAGATGCGATATCGCGTTTTGAGAAGCATTCGAGCTCTATTGCTACGATACATAGACATCTGCAAACGCTATTTCCTAGCAAGGAAGATTCGCATTTACATTCTTTTGAAGTGAATACGAGGTATACATGACACTCTGCAATGAATATTATATCTTATCATGAAACATATAAATGAGATGCGATATCGCGATTTAAGTAGCACTAGAACTCTATTGCTACGATACCTAGACATCCGCAAACGCTATTTCCTAGCAAGCAATAGTCGCATTTACAATCTTTTGAAGTGAATACGAGGTATACATGACACTTCGCAATGAATATTATTTCTTATCATGAAACATATAAATGAGATGCGATATCGCGATTTAAGTAGCACTAGAACTCTATTGCTACGATACCTAGACATCTGCAAACGCTATTTCCTAGCAAGCAATAGTCGCATTTACATTCTTTTGAAGTGAATTCGAGGTATACATAATTCTTCGGAATGAATATTATAACTTATCACGAAACATAGAAATGAGATGCGATATCCCGATCTAAGACGCATTAGAACCCTATTGCTACGATACTCAAGCACCTGCAAACGCTATTTCCTAGCAAGGAAGTTTCGCATTTACATTCTTTTGAAGTGAATACGAGGTATACATGACACTTCGCAAAGAACATTATACCTTCTCATGAAACATAGAAGTGAGATGCGATATCGCGTTTTGAGAAGCAATCGAGCTCTATTGCTACGATACATAGACATCTGCAAACGCTATTTCCTAGCAAGGAAGATTCGCATTTACATTCTTTTGAAGTGAATACGAGGTATACATGACACTTTGCAATGAATATTATATCTTATCATTAAACATATAAATGAGATGCGATATCGCGATTTTAGTAGCACCAGAACCCTATTGCTACGATACCTAGACATCCGCAAACGCTATTTCCTAGCAAGCAATAGTCGCATTTACATTCTTTTGAAGTGAATACGAGGTATACATGACACTTCGCAATGAATATTATTTCTTATCATGAAACATAGAAGAGCGATGCGATATCGCGTTTTAAGAAGCATTAGAATCCTAATGCTACGACACGTAGACATCTGCAAACGCTACTTCCCAACAAGGTAGTGTCGCATTTACATCCATTTCAAGTGAATACGATGTATACATGACACTTAGCAGTGAATATTGTATCTTATCCTGAAACATAGAAATGGGATGCGAAATCGCGCTTTAAGAAGCATTAGAACTCTATTGCTACGATACGCAGATATCTGTAGTCGCAATTTCCAAGCAAGGAAGTATCGCATTTACATTCTTTTGAAGAGAATACGAGGAATACGTGACTCTTCGCAATGAATATTATATCTTATTATGAAACATAAAAATGAGATGCGATATCGCGTTTTAAGAAGCATTAGCTCTATATTGCTACGATACGAAGACATCAGCAGACGCTATATCCTGGCAAGGAAGTGTCGCATTTACATTCTTTTGAGCGGAATACGAGGTGTACATGACACTTCGCAATGAATATTATATCTTATCACGAAACATAGAAATGAGATGCGATATCAGGATATACGAAGCATTAGAAATCTCTTGCTATGATACGTAGACATCTGCAAACGCTATATCCTAGCAAGCAATAGTCGCATTTACATTCTTTTGAAGTGAATACGAGGTATACATGTCACTTCGCAATGAATATCATATCTTATCATGAAACATAGAAGTGAGGTGCGATATCGCGTTTTAAGGAGCATTAGAACTCTATGGCCTCGATGCGGAGACATCTGCAAACGCTATTTCCTAGCATGGAAGTGTCGCATTTATATTCTTTTGAAGTGAATACGAGGTATACATGACACTTCGCAAAGAACATTATACCTTCTCATGAAACATAGAAGTGAGATGCGATATCGCGTTTTGAGAAGCATTCGAGCTCTATTGCTACGATACATAGACATCTGCAAACGCTATTTCCTAGCAAGGAAGATTCGCATTTACATTCTTTTGAAGTGAATACGAGGTATACATGACACTCTGCAATGAATATTATATCTTATCATGAAACATATAAATGAGATGCGATATCGCGATTTAAGTAGCACTAGAACTCTATTGCTACGATACCTAGACATCCGCAAACGCTATTTCCTAGCAAGCAATAGTCGCATTTACATTCTTTTGAAGTGAATACGAGGTATACATGACACTTCGCAATGAATATTATTTCTCATCATGAAACATAGAAGAGCGATGCGATATCGCGTTTTAAGAAGCATTAGCTCTATATTGCTACGATACGAAGACATCAGCAAACGCTATATCCTGGCAAGGAAGTGTCGCATTTACATTCTTTTGAGCGGAATACGAGGTGTACATGACACTTCGCAATGAATATTATATCTTATCACGAAACATAGAAATGAAATGCGATATCAGGAAATACGAAGCATTAGAAATCTCTTGCTATGATACGTAGACATCTGCAAACGCTATATCCTAGCAAGCAATAGTCGCATTTACATTCTTTTGAAGTGAATACGTGGTATATATGTCACTTCGCAATGAATATCATATCTTATCATGAAACATAGAAGTGAGGTGCGATATCGCGTTTTAAGGAGCATTAGAACTCTATGGCCTCGATGCGGAGACCTCTGCAAACGCTATTTCCTAGCATGGAAGTGTCGCATTTATATTCTTTTGAAGTGAATACGAGGTATACATGACACTTCGCAAAGAACATTATACCTTCTCATGAAACATAGAAGTGAGATGCGATATCGCGTTTTGAGAAGCATTCGAGCTCTATTGCTACGATACATAGACATCTGCAAACGCTATTCCCTAGCAAGGAAGATTCGCATTTACATTCTTTTGAAGTGAATACGAGGTATACATGACACTTTGCAATGAATATTATATCTTATCATGAAACATATAAATGAGATGCGATATCGCGATTTAAGTAGCACTAGAACTCTATTGCTACGATACCTAGACATCCGCAAACGCTATTTCCTAGCAAGCAATAGTCGCATTTACATTCTTTTGAAGTGAATACGAGGTATACATGACACTTCGCAATGAATATTATTTCTTATCATGAAACATATGAATGAGATGCGATATCGCGATTTAAGTAGCACTAGAACTCTATTGCTACGATACCTAGACATCTGCAAACGCTATTTCCTAGCAAGCAATAGTCGCATTTACATTCTTTTGAAGTGAATTCGAGGTATACATAATTCTTCGGAATGAATATTATAACTTATCACGAAACATAGAAATGAGATGCGATATCCCGATCTAAGACGCATTAGAACCCTATTGCTACGATACTCAAGCACCTGCAAACGCTATTTCCTAGCAAGGAAGATTCGCATTTACATTCTTTTGAAGTGAATACGAGGTATACATGACACTTTGCAATGAATATTATATCTTATCATGAAACATATAAATGAGATGCGATATCGCGATTTAAGTAGCACTAGAACTCTATTGCTACGATACCTAGACATCCGCAAACGCTATTTCCTAGCAAGCAATAGTCGCATTTACATTCTTTTGAAGTGAATACGAGGTATACATGACACTTCGCAATGAATATTATTTCTTATCATGAAACATAGAAGAGCGATGCGATATCGCGTTTTAAGAAGCATTAGAACCCTAATGCTACGACACGTAGACATCTGCAAACGCTACTTCCCAACAAGGTAGTGTCGCATTTACATCCATTTCAAGTGAATACGATGTATACATGACACTTAGCAGTGAATATTGTATCTTATCCTGAAACATAGAAATGAGATGCGAAATCGCGCTTTAAGAAGCATTAGAACTCTATTGCTACGATACGCAGATATCTGTAGACGCAATTTCCAAGCAAGGAAGTATCGCATTTACATTCTTTTGAAGAGAATACGAGGAATACGTGGCTCTTCGCAATGAATATTATATCTTATTATGAAACATAAAAATGAGATGCGATATCGCGTTTTAAGAAGCATTAGCTCTATATTGCTACGATACGAAGACATCAGCAAACGCTATATCCTGGCAAGGAAGTGTCGCATTTACATTCTTTTGAGCGGAATACGAGGTGTACATGACACTTCGCAATGAATATTATATCTTATCACGAAACATAGAAATGAGATGCGATATCAGGATATACGAAGCATTAGAAATCTCTTGCTATGATACGTAGACATCTGCAAACGCTATATCCTAGCAAGCAATAGTCGCATTTACATTCTTTTGAAGTGAATACGAGGTATACATGTCACTTCGCAATGAATATCATATCTTATCATGAAACATAGAAGTGAGGTGCGATATCGCGTTTTAAGGAGCATTAGAACTCTATTGCTACGATACGTAGGCGTCTGCAAACGCTATTTCCTGGCAAGGAAGATTCGCATTTACATTCTTTTGAAGTGAATACGAGGTATACATGACACTTCGCAAAGAACATTATATCTTATCACGAAACATAGAAGAGTGATGCGATATCGCGTTTTATGTAGCATTAGAACTCCAATGCTACGATATGTAGACATCTGCAAACGCTATTTCCTAGCAAGCAATTGTCGCATTTTCATTCTTTTGAAGTGAATACCAGGTGTACACGACACTTCGCAATGAATATTGTATCTTATCACGAAACATATAAATGAGCTGCAATATCGCGATTTAAGTAGCATTAGAACTCTATTGCTACGATACGTAGACATCTGAAAACGCCATTTCCTAGCAAGAAAGTGTCGCATTTACATTCGTTTGGAGAGAATACGAGGTACACATTACACTTCGCAATGAATATTATTTCTTATCATGAAACATAGAAGAGAGATGCTATATCGCGTTTTAAGAAGCATTAGAACTCTATGGCCTCGATGCGGAAACATCTGCAGACCCTATTTCCTAGCAAGCAATAGTCGCATTTACATTCTTTTGAAGTGAATACGAGGTGTACATGACACTTCGCAATGAATATTATATCTTATCACGAAACGTAGAAATGAGTTGCGATATCGCGATTTAAGTAGCATTAGAACTCTATTGCTACGATACGCGGACATCTGAATACGCCATTTCCTAGCAAGGAAGTGTCGCATTTACATTCGTTTGGAGTGAATGCGAGGTATACATGACACTTCGCAATGAATATTATATCTTATCATGAAACATAGAAGAGAGATGCGATTTCGCGTTTCAAGAAGCATTAGAACTCTATGGCCTCGATGCGGAGACATCCGCAAACGCTATTTCCTAGCAAGCAATAGTCGCATTTACATTCTTTTGAAGGGAATACGAGGTATTCATGACACTTCGCAATGAATATTATATCTTATCACGAAACATAGAAATGAGATGCGATATCGCGATTTATATAGCATTAGAACTCTATTGCTGCTATACGTAGACATCTGAATACGCTATTTCCTAGCAAGGAAGTGTCGCATTTACATTCGTTTGGAGTGAATACGAGGTATACATGACACTTCGCAATGAATATTATATCTTATCATGAAGCATAGAAATAAGATGCGATATCGCGTTTTGAGAAGCATTAGAACTCTATTGCTACGATACGTAGACATCTGCAAACGCTATTTCCTAGCAAGCAATAGTCGCACTTACATTCTTTTGAAGTGAATTCGAGGTTTACACGACACTTCGGAATGAATATTATAACTTATCATGAAACATAGAAGAGAGATGCGATATCGCGTTTTAAGAAGCATTAGAACTCTATGGCATCGATGCGGAGACATCAGCAGACGCTATTTCCTAGCATGGAAGTGTGGCACTTACATTCTTTTGAAGTGAATACGAGGTATACATGACACATCGCCATGAATATTATATCTTATCATGAAACGTAGAAGAGAGATGCGATATCGCGTTTTAAGAAGCATTAGAACTCTATGGCCTCGATGCGGACACATCTGCAGACGCTATTTCCTAGCCTCGAAGTGTCGCATTTACATTCTTTTTGAACTGAATACGAGATGTACATGACACTTCGCAATGAATATTATATCTTATCACGAAACGTGTAAATGAGATGCGATATCGCGATTTAAGTAGCATTAGAACTCTATGGCCTCGATGCGGAGACATCCGCAAACGCTATTTCCTAGGAAGCAATAGTTGCATTTACATTCTTTTGAAGTGAATACGAGATATTCATGACACTTCGCAATGAATATTATATCTTATAGCGAAACATAGAAATGAGATGCGATATCGCGATTTAAGTAGCATTAGAACTCTATTGCTACTATACGTAGACATCTGAATACGCTATTTCCTAGCAACGAAGTGTCGCAATTACATTCGTTTGGAGTGAATAAGAGGTATACATGACACTTCGCAATGAATATTATATCTTATCATGAAACATATAAATGAGATGCGATATCGCGATTTAAGTAGCACTAGAACTCTATTGCTACGATACCTAGACATCCGCAAACGCTATTTCCTAGCAAGCAATAGTCGCATTTACATTCTTTTGAAGTGAATACGAGGTATACATGACACTTCGCAATGAATATTATTTCTCATCATGAAACATAGAAGAGCGATGCGATATCGCGTTTTAAGAAGCATTAGCTCTATATTGCTACGATACGAAGACATCAGCAAACGCTATATCCTGGCAAGGAAGTGTCGCATTTACATTCTTTTGAGCGGAATACGAGGTGTACATGACACTTCGCAATGAATATTATATCTTATCACGAAACATAGAAATGAAATGCGATATCAGGAAATACGAAGCATTAGAAATCTCTTGCTATGATACGTAGACATCTGCAAACGCTATATCCTAGCAAGCAATAGTCGCATTTACATTCTTTTGAAGTGAATACGTGGTATATATGTCACTTCGCAATGAATATCATATCTTATCATGAAACATAGAAGTGAGGTGCGATATCGCGTTTTAAGGAGCATTAGAACTCTATGGCCTCGATGCGGAGACCTCTGCAAACGCTATTTCCTAGCATGGAAGTGTCGCATTTATATTCTTTTGAAGTGAATACGAGGTATACATGACACTTCGCAAAGAACATTATACCTTCTCATGAAACATAGAAGTGAGATGCGATATCGCGTTTTGAGAAGCATTCGAGCTCTATTGCTACGATACATAGACATCTGCAAACGCTATTCCCTAGCAAGGAAGATTCGCATTTACATTCTTTTGAAGTGAATACGAGGTATACATGACACTTTGCAATGAATATTATATCTTATCATGAAACATATAAATGAGATGCGATATCGCGATTTAAGTAGCACTAGAACTCTATTGCTACGATACCTAGACATCCGCAAACGCTATTTCCTAGCAAGCAATAGTCGCATTTACATTCTTTTGAAGTGAATACGAGGTATACATGACACTTCGCAATGAATATTATTTCTTATCATGAAACATATGAATGAGATGCGATATCGCGATTTAAGTAGCACTAGAACTCTATTGCTACGATACCTAGACATCTGCAAACGCTATTTCCTAGCAAGCAATAGTCGCATTTACATTCTTTTGAAGTGAATTCGAGGTATACATAATTCTTCGGAATGAATATTATAACTTATCACGAAACATAGAAATGAGATGCGATATCCCGATCTAGGACGCATTAGAACCCTATTGCTACGATACTCAAGCACCTGCAAACGCTATTTCCTAGCAAGGAAGATTCGCATTTACATTCTTTTGAAGTGAATACGAGGTATACATGACACTTTGCAATGAATATTATATCTTATCATGAAACATATAAATGAGATGCGATATCGCGATTTAAGTAGCACTAGAACTCTATTGCTACGATACCTAGACATCCGCAAACGCTATTTCCTAGCAAGCAATAGTCGCATTTACATTCTTTTGAAGTGAATACGAGGTATACATGACACTTCGCAATGAATATTATTTCTTATCATGAAACATAGAAGAGCGATGCGATATCGCGTTTTAAGAAGCATTAGAACCCTAATGCTACGACACGTAGACATCTGCAAACGCTACTTCCCAACAAGGTAGTGTCGCATTTACATCCATTTCAAGTGAATACGATGTATACATGACACTTAGCAGTGAATATTGTATCTTATCCTGAAACATAGAAATGAGATGCGAAATCGCGCTTTAAGAAGCATTAGAACTCTATTGCTACGATACGCAGATATCTGTAGACGCAATTTCCAAGCAAGGAAGTATCGCATTTACATTCTTTTGAAGAGAATACGAGGAATACGTGGCTCTTCGCAATGAATATTATATCTTATTATGAAACATAAAAATGAGATGCGATATCGCGTTTTAAGAAGCATTAGCTCTATATTGCTACGATACGAAGACATCAGCAAACGCTATATCCTGGCAAGGAAGTGTCGCATTTACATTCTTTTGAGCGGAATACGAGGTGTACATGACACTTCGCAATGAATATTATATCTTATCACGAAACATAGAAATGAGATGCGATATCAGGATATACGAAGCATTAGAAATCTCTTGCTATGATACGTAGACATCTGCAAAGGCTATATCCTAGCAAGCAATAGTCGCATTTACATTCTTTTGAAGTGAATACGAGGTATACATGTCACTTCGCAATGAATATCATATCTTATCATGAAACATAGAAGTGAGGTGCGATATCGCGTTTTAAGGAGCATTAGAACTCTATTGCTACGATACGTAGGCGTCTGCAAACGCTATTTCCTGGCAAGGAAGATTCGCATTTACATTCTTTTGAAGTGAATACGAGGTATACATGACACTTCGCAAAGAACATTATATCTTATCACGAAACATAGAAGAGTGATGCGATATCGCGTTTTATGTAGCATTAGAACTCCAATGCTACGATATGTAGACATCTGCAAACGCTATTTCCTAGCAAGCAATTGTCGCATTTTCATTCTTTTGAAGTGAATACCAGGTGTACACGACACTTCGCAATGAATATTGTATCTTATCACGAAACATATAAATGAGCTGCAATATCGCGATTTAAGTAGCATTAGAACTCTATTGCTACGATACGTAGACATCTGAAAACGCCATTTCCTAGCAAGAAAGTGTCGCATTTACATTCGTTTGGAGAGAATACGAGGTACACATTACACTTCGCAATGAATATTATTTCTTATCATGAAACATAGAAGAGAGATGCTATATCGCGTTTTAAGAAGCATTAGAACTCTATGGCCTCGATGCGGAAACATCTGCAGACCCTATTTCCTAGCAAGCAATAGTCGCATTTACATTCTTTTGAAGTGAATACGAGGTGTACATGACACTTCGCAATGAATATTATATCTTATCACGAAACGTAGAAATGAGTTGCGATATCGCGATTTAAGTAGCATTAGAACTCTATTGCTACGATACGTGGACATCTGAATACGCCATTTCCTAGCAAGGAAGTGTCGCATTTACATTCGTTTGGAGTGAATGCGAGGTATACATGACACTTCGCAATGAATATTATATCTTATCATGAAACATAGAAGAGAGATGCGATTTCGCGTTTCAAGAAGCATTAGAACTCTATGGCCTCGATGCGGAGACATCCGCAAACGCTATTTCCTAGCAAGCAATAGTCGCATTTACATTCTTTTGAAGGGAATACGAGGTATTCATGACACTTCGCAATGAATATTATATCTTATCACGAAACATAGAAATGAGATGCGATATCGCGATTTATATAGCATTAGAACTCTATTGCTGCTATACGTAGACATCTGAATACGCTATTTCCTAGCAAGGAAGTGTCGCATTTACATTCGTTTGGAGTGAATACGAGGTATACATGACACTTCGCAATGAATATTATATCTTATCATGAAGCATAGAAATAAGATGCGATATCGCGTTTTGAGAAGCATTAGAACTCTATTGCTACGATACGTAGACATCTGCAAACGCTATTTCCTAGCAAGCAATAGTCGCACTTACATTCTTTTGAAGTGAATTCGAGGTTTACACGACACTTCGGAATGAATATTATAACTTATCATGAAACATAGAAGAGAGATGCGATATCGCGTTTTAAGAAGCATTAGAACTCTATGGCATCGATGCGGAGACATCAGCAAACGCTATTTCCTAGCATGGAAGTGTGGCACTTACATTCTTTTGAAGTGAATACGAGGTATACATGACACATCGCCATGAATATTATATCTTATCATGAAACGTAGAAGAGAGATGCGATATCGCGGTTTAAGAAGCATTAGAACTCTATGGCCTCGATGCGGACACATCTGCAGACGCTATTTCCTAGCCTCGAAGTGTCGCATTTACATTCTTTTGAACTGAATACGAGATGTACATGACACTTCGCAATGAATATTATATCTTATCACGAAACGTGTAAATGAGATGCGATATCGCGATTTAAGTAGCATTAGAACTCTATGGCCTCGATGCGGAGACATCCGCAAACGCTATTTCCTAGGAAGCAATAGTTGCATTTACATTCTTTTGAAGTGAATACGAGATATTCATGACACTTCGCAATGAATATTATATCTTATAGCGAAACATAGAAATGAGATGCGATATCGCGATTTAAGTAGCATTAGAACTCTATTGCTACTATACGTAGACATCTGAATACGCTATTTCCTAGCAAGGAAGTGTCGCAATTACATTCGTTTGGAGTGAATAAGAGGTATACATGACACTTCGCAATGAATATTATATCTTATCATGAAGCATAGAAATGAGATGCGATATCGCGTTTTGAGAAGCATTAGAACTCTACTGCTACGATACGTAGACATCTGCAAACGCTATTTCCGAGCAAGGAAGATTCGCTTTTACATTCTTTTGAAGTGAATACGAGGTGTACATGACACTTCGCAATGAATATTATATCTTATCAGGAAACATAGAAATGAGATGCGATATCGCGTTTTCAGAAGCATTAGAACTCTATTGCTACGATACGTAGGCGTCTGCAAACGCTATGCCCTAGCAAGGAATAGTCGCATTTACATTCTTTTGATGTGTATACGAGGTACACATGACACTTCGCAATGAATATTATATCTTATAATGAATCATCGAAATGAGATGCGATATCGCGATCTAAGAAGCATTAGAACTCTATTGCCTCGACGCATAGACATCTGCAGACGCTTTTTCCTAGCATGGAAGTGTCGCATTTTCATTCTTTTGTAGTGAATGCGAGGTATACATGACACTTCGCAATGAATATTATATCTTATCATGACACATAGAAGAGAGATGCGATATCGCGTTCTAAGAAGCATTAGAACACTATGGCATCGATGCGGAGACATCAGCAAACGCTATTTCCTAGCATGGAAGTGTCGCACTTACATTCTTCTGAAGTGAATACGAGACATACATGACACTTCGCGATGAATATTATATCTTATCACGAAACATATAAATGAGATGCGATATCGGGATTTAAGTAGCATTAGAACTCTATTGCTACGATACGTAGACATCTGAATACGCTATTTCCTAGCAAGGAAGTGTCGCATTTACATTCTTTTGAAGTGAATACGAGGTGTACATGACACTTCGGAATGAATATTATAACTTATCACGAAACATAGAAATGAGATGCGATATCGCGATCTAAGAAGCATTAGAACTCTATTGCTACGATACGTAGGCATATGCAAACGCTATGCCCTAGAAAGAAATAGTCGCATTTACATTCTTTTGAGGTGAATACGGGGTATACATGACACTCCGCAATGAATATTATATCTTATCATGAAACATAGAAGTGAGATGCGATATCGCGTATTAAGAAGCATTAGAACTCCTTGGCCTCGATACGGACACATCTGCAGACGCTATTTCCTAGCATGGATGAGTCGCACTTACATTCTTTTGAAGTGAATACGAGGTATACATGACACTTCGCAATGAATATTATATCTTATCACGAAACATATAAATGAGATGCGATATCGCGATTTAAGTAGCATTAGAACTCTATTGCTACGATACGTAGACATCTGCAAACGCTATTTCCTAGCAAGCAATAGTCGCATTTACGTTCTTTTGAAGTGAATACGAGGTATACATGACACTTCGCAATGAATATTATATCTTATCAAGAAACACAGAAGAGAGATGCGATATCGCGTTGTAAGAAGCATTAAAACTCTATGGCCTCGATGCGGAGACATCAGCAAACGCTATTTCCTAGCATGGAAGTGTCGCTCTTACATTCTTTTGAAGTGAATACGAGGTATACGTGACACTTCGCAATGAACATTATATCTTATCATGTGACATAGAATTGAGATGCGATATCGTGTCTTAAGAAGCATTAGAACTCTATTGCCTCGACGCGTAGACATCTGCAGACGCTATTTCCCAGCATGGAAGTGCCGCATTTACGTTCTTTTGTTGTGAACACAAGGTATACATGACACTTCGCAATGAATATTATATCTTATCATGAAACATAGAAGAGAGATGCGATATCGCAATTTAAGAAGCATTAGAACTCTATGGCCTCGATGCGGAGACATCAGCAAACGCTATTTCCTAGCATGAAAGTGTCGCACTTACATTCTTTTGAAGTGAATACGAGGTATACATGACACTTCCCAATGAATATTATATTTTATCACGAAGCATAGAAATGAGATGCGATATCGCGTTTTGAGAAGCATTAGAACTCTATTGCTACGATACATAGATATCTGCAAACGCTATTTCCTAGCAAGGAAGATTCGCATTTGCTTTCTTTTGAAGTGAATACGAGGTATACATGACACTTCGCAATGAATATTATATCTTATCATGAAACATAGAAGAGAGATGCGATATCGCAATTTAAGAAGCATTAGAACTCTATGGCCTCGATGAGGAGACATCAGCAAACGCTATTTCCTAGCATGAAAGTGTCGCACTTACATTCTTTTGAAGTGAATACGAGGTATACATGACATTTCGCAATGAATATTATATCTTATCACGAAGCATAGAAATGAGATGCGATATCGCGTTTTGAGAAGCATTAGAACTCTATTGCCTCGACGCGTAGACACCTGCAGACGCTATTTCCTAGCATGGAAGTATCACATTTACATTATTTTGTAGTGAATACGAGGTGTACATGTCACTTCGCAATGAATATTATCACTTATCACGAAACATAGAAATGAGATGCGATATCGCGATCTAAGAAGCATTAGAACTCTATTGCTACGATACGTAGGCATCTGCAAACGCTATTTCTTAGCAAGGTATAGTCGCATTTACATTCGTTTGAAGTGAATACGAGGTATACATGACACTTCGCAATGAATATTATATCTTATCACGTAACATAGAAGTGAGATGCGACATCGCGTTTTAAGAAGCATTAGAACCCTATTGCATCGATGCGGAGATATCTGCAAACGCTATTTCCTAGCATGGAAGTGTCGCATTTACAATCTTTTGAAGTGAATTGGAGGTATACATGACTCTTCGGAATGAATATTATTACTTATCACGATACATAGAAATGTGATGCGATATCGCGTTTTAAGAAGCATTAGAAATCTATGGCCTCGATGCGGAGACATCTGCAGACGCTATTTCCTAGCATGGAAGTGTCGCATTTTCATTCTTATGTAGTGAATGCGAGGTATACATGACACTTAGCAATGAATATTATATCTTATCATGAAACATAGAAGAGAGATGCGATATCGCAATTTAAGAAGCATTAGAACTCTATGGCCTCGATGCGGAGACATCTGCTAACGCTATTTCCTAGCATGGAAGAGTCGCACTTACATTCTTTTGATGTGAATACGAGGTATACATGACACATCGCAATGAATATTATATCTTATCATGAAACATAGAAGAGAGATGCGATATCGCGTTTTAAGAAGCATTAGAAATCTATGGCCTCGATGCGGAGACATCTGCAAATGCTGTTCTGTAGCATGGAAGTGTCGCACTTACATTCCTTTGAAGTGAATACGAGGTATACATGACACTTCGCAGTGAATATTATATCTTATCATGAACCATAGAAATGAGATGCGATATCGCGTTTTGAGAAGCACTAGAACTCTATTGCTACGGTACGTAGACATCTGCAAACGCTATTTCCTAGCAAGGAAGATTCGCACTTACCTTCTTTTGATGTGAATACGAGGTATACGTGACACTTCGCAATGAACATTATATCTTATCATGTGACATAGAATTGAGATGCGATATCGCGTCTTAAGAAGCATTAGAACTCTATTGCCTCGACGCGTAGACATCTGCAGACGCTATTTCCCAGCATGGAAGTGTCGCATTTACGTTCTTTTGTAGTGAACACAAGGTATACATGACGGTTCGCAATGAATATTATATCTTATCATGAAACATAGAAGAGAGATGCGATATCGCAGTTTAAAAAGCATTAGAACTCTATGGCCTCGATGCGGAGACATCAGCAAACGCTATTTCCTAGCATGAAAGTGTCGCACTTACATACTTTTGAAGTGAATACGAGGTATACATGACGCTTCCCAATGAATATTATATTTTATCACGAAACATACAATTGAGATGCGATATCGCGATTTAAGTAGCATTAGAACTCTATTGCTACGATACGTAGACATCTGAATACGCTATTTCCTAGCAAGGAAGTGTCGCATTTACATTCTTTTGAAGTGAATACGAGGTGCACATGACACCTCGCAATGAATATTATATCTTATCACGAAACATAGAAATGGGATGCGATATCGCGATTTAAGTAGCATTAGAACGCTATTGCTACGATACGTAGGCATCTGCAAACGCTATTTCCTAGCATGGAGGTGTCGCACTTACATTCTTTTGAAGTGAATACGAGGCATACATGACACTTCGCAATGAATATTATATCTTATCACGAAACATATAAGTGGGATGCGATATCGGGATTTAAGTAGCATTAGAACTATATTGCTACGATACGTAGACATCTGCAAACGCTATTTCCTAGCAAGCAATAGTCGCATTTACTTTCTTTTGAAGTGAATACGAGGTGTACATGACACTTCGGAATGAATATTATAACTTATCACGAAACATAGAAATGAGATGCTATATCGCGATCTAAGTAGCATAGAACTCTATTGCTACGATACGTAGGCATATGCAAACGCTATGCCCTAGAAAGGAATAGTCGCATTTACATTCTTTTGAGGTGAATACGAGGTATACATGACACTCCGCAATGAATATTATATCTTATCATGAAACATAGAAGTGAGATGCGATATCGCGTTTTAAGAAGCATTAGAACTTTATTGCTACGAAACGTAGACATCTGAGTACGCTATTTCCTAGCAAGGAGTAGTCGCACTTACATTCTTTTGAAGTGAATACGAGGCATACATGACACTTCGCAATGAATATTATATCTTATCACGAAACATATAAGTGGGATGCGATATCGGGATTTAAGTAGCATTAGAACTATATTGCTACGATACGTAGACATCTGCAAACGCTATTTCCTAGCAAGCAATAGTCGCATTTACTTTCTTTTGAAGTGAATACGAGGTGTACATGACACTTCGGAATGAATATTATAACTTATCACGAAACATAGAAATGAGATGCGATATCGCGATCTAAGTAGCATAGAACTCTATTGCTACGATACGTAGGCATATGCAAACGCTATGCCCTAGAAAGGAATAGTCGCATTTACATTCTTTTGAGGTGAATACGAGGTATACATGACACTCCGCAATGAATATTATATCTTATCATGAAACATAGAAGTGAGATGCGATATCGCGTTTTAAGAAGCATAAGAACTTTATTGCTACGAAACGTAGACATCTGAATACGCTATTTCCTAGCAAGGAGTAGTCGCATTTACATTCTTTTGAAGTGAATACGAGGTATACATGACACCTCGCAATGAATATTATATCTTATCACGAAACATAGAAATGGGATGCGATATCGCGATTTAAGTAGCATTACAACTCTATTGCTACAATACGTAGACATCTGAATACGCTATTTCCTAGCAAGCAATAGTCGCATTTACATTCTTTTGAAGTGAATACGAGGTATACATGACACTTCGCAATGAATATTATTTCTTATCATGAAACATAGAAGAGCGATGCGATATCGCGTTTTAAGAAGCATTAGCTCTATATTGCTACGATACGAAGACATCAGCAAACGCTATATCCTGGCAAGGAAGTGTCGCATTTACATTCTTTTGAGCGGAATACGAGGTGTACATGACACTTCGCAATGAATATTATATCTTATCACGAAACATAGAAATGAAATGCGATATCAGGAAATACGAAGCATTAGAAATCTCTTGCTATGATACGTAGACATCTGCAAACGCTATATCCTAGCAAGCAATAGTCGCATTTACATTCTTTTGAAGTGAATACGTGGTATATATGTCACTTCGCAATGAATATCATATCTTATCATGAAACATAGAAGTGAGGTGCGATATCGCGTTTTAAGGAGCATTAGAACTCTATGGCCTCGATGCGGAGACCTCTGCAAACGCTATTTCCTAGCATGGAAGTGTCGCATTTATATTCTTTTGAAGTGAATACGAGGTATACATGACACTTCGCAAAGAACATTATACCTTCTCATGAAACATAGAAGTGAAATGCGATATCGCGTTTTGAGAAGCATTCGAGCTCTATTGCTACGATACATAGACATCTGCAAACGCTATTCCCTAGCAAGGAAGATTCGCATTTACATTCTTTTGAAGTGAATACGAGGTATACATGACACTTTGCAATGAATATTATATCTTATCATGAAACATATAAATGAGATGCGATATCGCGATTTAAGTAGCACTAGAACTCTATTGCTACGATACCTAGACATCCGCAAACGCTATTTCCTAGCAAGCAATAGTCGCATTTACATTCTTTTGAAGTGAATACGAGGTATACATGACACTTCGCAATGAATATTATTTCTTATCATGAAACATATAAATGAGATGCGATATCGCGATTTAAGTAGCACTAGAACTCTATTGCTACGATACCTAGACATCTGCAAACGCTATTTCCTAGCAAGCAATAGTCGCATTTACATTCTTTTGAAGTGAATTCGAGGTATACATAATTCTTCGGAATGAATATTATAACTTATCACGAAACATAGAAATGAGATGCGATATCCCGATCTAAGACGCATTAGAACCCTATTGCTACGATACTCAAGCACCTGCAAACGCTATTTCCTAGCAAGGAAGTTTCGCATTTACATTCTTTTGAAGTGAATACGAGGTATACGTGACACTTCGCAAAGAACATTATACCTTCTCATGAAACATAGAAGTGAGATGCGATATCGCGTTTTGAGAAGCAATCGAGCTCTATTGCTACGATACATAGACATCTGCAAACGCTATTTCCTAGCAAGGAAGATTCGCATTTACATTCTTTTGAAGTGAATACGAGGTATACATAACACTTTGCAATGAGTATTATATCTTATCATTAAACATATAAATGAGATGCGATATCGCGATTTTAGTAGCACTAGAACCCTATTGCTACGATACCTAGACATCCGCAAACGCTATTTCCTAGCAAGCAATAGTCGCATTTACATTCTTTTGAAGTGAATACGAGGTATACATGACACTTCGCAATGAATATTATTTCTTATCATGAAACATAGAAGAGCGATGCGATATCGCGTTTTAAGAAGCATTAGAATCCTAATGCTACGACACGTAGACATCTGCAAACGCTACTTCCCAACAAGGTAGTGTCGCATTTACATCCATTTCAAGTGAATACGATGTATACATGACACTTAGCAGTGAATATTGTATCTTATCCTGAAACATAGAAATGGGATGCGAAATCGCGCTTTAAGAAGCATTAGAACTCCATTGCTACGATACGCAGATATCTGTAGTCGCAATTTCCAAGCAAGGAAGTATCGCATTTACATTCTTTTGAAGAGAATACGAGGAATACGTGACTCTTCGCAATGAATATTATATCTTATTATGAAACATAAAAATGAGATGCGATATCGCGTTTTAAGAAGCATTAGCTCTATATTGCTACGATACGAAGACATCAGCAGACGCTATATCCTGGCAAGGAAGTGTCGCATTTACATTCTTTTGAGCGGAATACGAGGTGTACATGACACTTCGCAATGAATATTATATCTTATCACGAAACATAGAAATGAGATGCGATATCAGGATATACGAAGCATTAGAAATCTCTTGCTATGATACGTAGACATCTGCAAACGCTATATCCTAGCAAGCAATAGTCGCATTTACATTCTTTTGAAGTGAATACGAGGTATACATGTCACTTCGCAATGAATATCATATCTTATCATGAAACATAGAAGTGAGGTGCGATATCGCGTTTTAAGGAGCATTAGAACTCTATGGCCTCGATGCGGAGACATCTGCAAACGCTATTTCCTAGCATGGAAGTGTCGCATTTATATTCTTTTGAAGTGAATACGAGGTATACATGACACTTCGCAAAGAACATTATACCTTCTCATGAAACATAGAAGTGAGATGCGATATCGCGTTTTGAGAAGCATTCGAGCTCTATTGCTACGATACATAGACATCTGCAAACGCTATTTCCTAGCAAGGAAGATTCGCATTTACATTCTTTTGAAGTGAATACGAGGTATACATGACACTCTGCAATGAATATTATATCTTATCATGAAACATATAAATGAGATGCGATATCGCGATTTAAGTAGCACTAGAACTCTATTGCTACGATACCTAGACATCCGCAAACGCTATTTCCTAGCAAGCAATAGTCGCATTTACATTCTTTTGAAGTGAATACGAGGTATACATGACACTTCGCAATGAATATTATTTCTTATCATGAAACATAGAAGAGCGATGCGATATCGCGTTTTAAGAAGCATTAGCTCTATATTGCTACGATACGAAGACATCAGCAAACGCTATATCCTGGCAAGGAAGTGTCGCATTTACATTCTTTTGAGCGGAATACGAGGTGTACATGACACTTCGCAATGAATATTATATCTTATCACGAAACATAGAAATGAGATGCGATATCAGGATATACGAAGCATTAGAAATCTCTTGCAATGATACGTAGACATCTGCAAACGCTATATCCTAGCATGCAATAGTCGCATTTACATTCTTTTGAAGTGAATACGAGGTATACATGTCACTTCGCAATGAATATAATATCTTATCATGAAACGTAGAAGAGAGATGCGATATCGCGTTTTAAGAAGCATTAGAACTCTATGGCCTCGATGCGGACACATCTGCAGACGCTATTTCCTAGCCTCGAAGTGTCACATTTACATTCTTTTGAAGTGAATACGAGGTGTACATGACACTTTGCAATGAATATTATATCTTATCACGAAACGTAGAAATGAGTTGCGATATCGCGATTTAAGTAGCATTAGAACTCTATTGCTACGATACGTAGGCATCTGCAAACGCTATTTCCTAGCAAGCAATAGTCGCATTTACATTCTCTTGATGTGAATACGAGGTATGCATGACACTTCGCAATGAATATTATACTTTATCATGAAACGTAGAAGAGAGATGCGATATACCGTTTTAAGAAGCATTAGAATTCTATGGCCTCGATGCGGAGACATCTGCAACCGCTATTTCCTAGCATGGAAGTGTTGCACTTACATTCTTCTGAAGTGAATACGAGGAACACATGGCACTTCGGAATGAATATTGTAACTTATCATGAAACATAGAAGAGAGATGCGATATCGCGTTTTAAGAAGCATTAGAACTCTATGGCATCGGTGCGGAGATATCAGCAAACGCTATTTCCTAGCACGGAAGTGTGGCACTTACATACTTTTGAAGTGAATACGAGGTATACATGACACTTGGCTATGAATATTATATCTTATCACGAAACATATAAATGAGATGCGATATCGCGATTGAAGTAGCATTAGAACTCTATTGCTACGATACGTAGACATCTGCAAACGCTATTTCCTAGACTCGAAGTGTCGCATTTACATTCTTTTGAAGTGAATACGAGCTGTACATGACACTTCGCAATGAATATTATATCTTATCAGGAAACATAGAGATGAGATGCGATATCGCGTTTTCAGAAGCATTAGTACTCTATGGCCTCGATGCGGAGACATCTGCAAACGCTATTTCCTAGCATGGAAGTGTCGCACTTACATTCTTTTGAAGTGAATACGAGGTATACATGACACTTCGCAATGAATATTATATCTTATCACGAAACATATAAATGAGATGCGATATCGCGATTTATGTAGCATTAGAACTCTATTGCTACGATACGTAGACATCTGCAAACGCTATTTCCTAGCAAGCAATAGTCGCATTTAGATTCTTTTGAAGTGAATACGAGGTACACATGACACTTCGTAATGAATATTATATCTTATCATGAAACATAGAAGGGAGATGCGATATCGCGTTTTCAGAAGCATTATAACCCTATTGCATCGATGCGGAGATATTTGCAAACGCTATATCCTTGCATGGAAGTGTCGCATTTACATTCCTTTGAAGTGAATTCGAGGAATACATGACACTTCGGAATGAATATTATAACTTAGCACGAAACATAGAAATGAGATGCGATATCGCGATCTAAGAAGCATTAGAGCTCTATTGCTACGATACGTAGACACCTGCAGACGCTATTTCCTAGCATGGAAGTGTCGCATTTACATTCTTTTGTAGTGAATACGAGGTATACATGACACTTCGCAATGAACATTATATCTTATCATGAAACATAGAAGTGAGATGCGATATCGCGATTTAAGAAGCATTAGAACCCTATTGCCTCGATGCGGAGTTATCTGCAAACGCTATTTCCTAGCATGGAAGTGTCGCATTTACATTCTTTAGAAGTGAATTCGAGGTATACATGACACTTCGCAGTGAACATTATATCTTCTCATGTGACATAGAATTGAGATGCGATATCGCGTTTTAAGAAGCATTAGAACTCTATTGTCTCGACGCGTAGACATCTGCAGACGCTATTTCCTAGCATGGAAGTGTCGCATTTACTTTCTTTTGTAGAGAACACGAGGTATACATGACACTTCGCAATGAATATTATATCTTATCATGAAACATAGAAGAGAGATGCGATATCGCAATTTAAGAAGCATTAGAACACTATGGCCTCGATGCGGAGACATCTGCTAACGCTATTTCCTAGCATGGACGAGTCGCACTTACATTCTTTTAAAGTGAATACGAGGTATACATGACACTTCGCAATGAATATTATATCTTATCACGAAACGTATAAATGAGATGCGATATCGCGATTTAAGTAGCATTAGAACTCCATTGCTACGATACGTAGACATCTGCAAACGCTATTTCCTAGCAAGCAATAGTCGCATTTACGTTCTTTTGAAGTGAATACGAGGTATACATGACACTTCGCAATGAATATTATATCTTATCATGAAATACAGAAGAGAGATGCGATATCGCGTTGTAAGAAGCATTAAAACTCTATGGCCTCGATGCGGAGACATCAGCAAACGCTGTTTCCTAGCATGCAAGTGTCGCACTTACATTCTTTTGAAGTGAATACGAGGTATACATGACATTTCGCAATGAATATTATATCTTATCACGAAACATATAAATGAGGTGTCATATCGCGATTTAAGTAGCATTAGAACGCTATTGCTACGATACGTAGACATCTGCAAACGCTATTTCCTAGCAAGCAATAGTCGCATTTACGTTCTTTTGAAGTGAATACGAGGTATACGTGACACTTCGCAATGAATATTATATCTTATCATGAAACACAGAAGTGAGTTGCGATATCGCGATTTAAGAAGCATTAGAGCCCTATTGCCTCGATGCGGAGATATCTGCAAACGCTATTTCCTAGCATGGATGTGTCGCATTTACATTCTTTTGACGTGAATTCGAGGTATACATGACACTTCGCAATGAATATTACATCTTCTCATGTGACATAGAATTGAGATGCGATATCGCGTTTTAAGAAGCATTAGAACTCTATTGCCTCGACGCGTAGACATCTGCAGACGCTATTTCCTAGCATGGAAGTGTCGCATTTACGTTCTTTTGTAGGGAACACGAGGTATACATGACACTTCGCAATAAATATTATATCTTATCATGAAACATAGAAGAGAGATGCGATATCGCAATTTAAGAAGCATTAGAACTCTATGGCCTCGATGCGGAGACATCTGCTAACGCAATTTCCTAGCATGGACGAGTCGCACTTACATTCTTTTGAAGTGAATACGAGGTATACATGACACTTGGCAATGAATATTATATCTTATCACGAAACATATAAATGAGATGCGATATCGCCATCTAAGAAGCATTAGAACTCTATTGCTACGATACGTAGGCATCTGCAAACGCTATTTCCTAGCAAGCAATAGTCGCATTTACATTTTTTTGAAGTGAACACGAGGTATACATGACACTTCGCAATGAATATTATATCTTATCACGAAACATATAAATGAGATGCGATATCGCGTTGTAAGAAGCATAAAACTCTATGACCTCGATGCGGAGACATCTGCAAGCGCTATTTCCTAGCAAGCAATAGTCGCATTTACATTCTTTTGAAATGAATTCGAGGTTTACATGACACTTCGGAATGAATATTATACCTTATCACGAAACATACAAATGAGATGCGATATCGCGATTTAAGTAGCATTAGATCTCTATTGCTACGATACGTAGACATCTAGAAACGCTATTTCCCAGCAAGCAGTAGTCGCATTTACATTCTTTTGAAGTGAATACGAGGTATACATGACACTTCGCAATGAATATTATACCTTATCATGAAACACAGAAGAGGGATGCGATATCGCGTTTTAAGAAGCATTAGAACTCTATTGCCTCGACGCGCAGACATCTGCAGACGCTATTTCCTAGCATGGAAGTGTCGCATTTACGTTCTTTAGTAGTGAACACGAGGTATACATGACACTTCGCAATGAATATTATATCTTATCATGAAACATAGAAGAGAGATGCGATATCGCAATTTAAGAAGCATTAGAACTCTATGGCCTCGATGCGGAGACATCTGCTAACGCTATTTCCTAGCATGGAAGCGTCGCACTTACATTCTTTTGAAGTGAATGCGAGGTATACATGACACTTCGCAATGAATATTATATCTTATCATGAAACATAGAAGAGAGATGCGATATCGCGTTTTAAGAAGAATTAGGTCTCTATGGTCTCGATGCGGAGACACCTGCAAACGCTATTTCCTAGCAAGCAATAGTCGCAATTACATTCTCATGAAGTGAATACGAGGTATACATGACACATCGCAATGAATATTATATCTTATCACGAAATATAGAAATGAGATGCGACATCGTGATTTGAGAAGCACTAGAACTCTATTGCTACGATATGTGGACATATGCAAACGCTATTTCCTAGCAAGGATGATTCGCATTTACATTCTTTTGACGTGAATACGAGGTATACATGACACTTCGCAATGAATATTATATCTTATCACCAAACATTTAAATGAGATGCGATATCGCGATTTAAGTAGCATTAGAACTCTATTGCTACGGTACGTAGACATCAGCAAACACTATTTCCCAGCAAGCAATAGTCGCATTTACATTCTTTTGAAGTGAATACGAGGTATACATGACACATCGCAATGAATATTGTATCTTATCACGAAACATATAAATGAGTTGCGATATCGCGGTTTGAGTAGCATTAGAACTCTATTGCTGCGATACGTAGACATCTGAATACGCTATTTCCTAGCAAGGAAGTGTCGCATTTACATTCGTTTGGAGTGAATACGAGGTATACACAACACTTCGCAATGAATATTGTATCTTATCGTGAAGCATAGAAATGAGATGCGATATCGCGCTTTGAGAGGCATTAGAACTCCATTGCTACGATACGTAGACATCCGCAAACGCTATTTCCTAGCAAGGAAGATTCGCATCTACATTCTTTTGAAGTGAATACGAGGTATACATGACACTTCGCAATGAACATAATATCTTATCATGTAACATAGTAGTGAAATGCGATATCGCGTTTTAAGAAGCATTAGAACCCTATTGCCTCGACGCGTAGACATCTGCAGACGCAATTTCCTAGCATGGAAGTGTCGCATTTACATTCTTTTGAAGTGAATACGATGTGTACATGACACTTCGTAATGAATATTACATCTTATCACCAAACATAGAAGTGGGATGCGATATCGTGTTTTAAGAAGCATTCGAACTCTGTGGCCTCCATGCGGAGACATCTGCAAACGCTATTTCCAAGCATGGAAGTGTCGCATTTGCATTCTCTTGAAGTAAATACGAGGTGTACATGACACTTCGCAATGAATATTACACCTTATCATGAAACATAGATATGAGATGCGATATCGCGACTTAAGTAGCATTAGAACTCTGTTGCTACGATACGTAGACATCTGAATACGCTATTTCCTAGCAAGAAAGTGTCGCGTTTACATTCGTTTGGAGTGAATACGAGGTATACATGACATTTCGCAATGAATATTATATCTTATCACGAAACATAGGAATGAGATGCGATATCGCGTTTGAAGAAGTAATAGAAACCTATTGCTTCGGTACGGAGACATCTGCAAACGCTATCTCCTAGCAATGAAGTGTCGCATTTACATTCTTTTGAAGTGAATAGGAGTTATACATGACACTTCACAATGAATATTATACCTTATCATGAAACATAGAAGTGAGATGCGATATCGCGTTTTAAGCAGTATTAGAACTCTATTGTTACGATACGTAGACATCTGCAAACGCTATTTTCTAGCAAGGAATTGTCGCATTTGCATTCCTTTGAAGTGAATGCGAGATATACATGACACTTCGCAATGAATATTATATCTTATCACCAAACATTTAAATGAGATGCGATATCGCGATTTAAGTAGCATTAGAACTCTATTGCTACGATACGTAGACATCTGAATACGCTATTTCCTAGCAAGCAATAGTCGCATTTACATTCTTTTGAAGTGAATACGAGGTATACATGACACTTCGCAATGAATATTATATCTTATCACGGAATATAGAAATGAGATGCGATATCGCAACTTAAGTAGCATTAGAAATCTATTGCTACGATACCTAGACATCTGCAAACGCTATTTCCTAGCATGGAAGTGTCGCATTTACATTCTTTTGAAGTGAATACGAGGTATACATGACACTTCCCTATGAACATTATATCTTATCATGTAGCATAAAAGTGAGATGCGATATCGCGTCATAAGAATCATTATAACACTATTGCTACGATACGTAGACATCTGCAAACGCTATTTCCTAGCAAGCAATAGTCGCATTTACATTCTTTTGAAGTGAATACGAGGTATACATGACACATCGCAATGAATATTATATCTTATCACGAAACATGTAAATGAGATGCGATATCGCGATTTAAGTAGCATTAGAACACTATTGCTACGATACGTAGACATCTGCAAACGCTATTTCCTAGAAAGCAATAGTCGCATTTACATTCTTTTGAAGTGAATACGAGATATACATGACACAACGCAATGAATATTACATCTTATCACTTAACATAGAAATGAGATGCGATATCGCGATATAAGTAGCATTAGAACTCTATTGCTACGATACGTAGACATCTGCAAAAGATATTCCCAAGGATGGAAACGTCGCATTTACATTATTTTGAAGTGAATACGAGGTATACATGACTCTTCGCAATGAATATTATATCGTATCAGGAAACATATAAATGAGATGCGATATCGCGATTTAAGTAGCATTAGAACTCCATTGCTACGATACGTAGACATCTGCAAACGCTACTTCCTTAGCAAGCAATAGTCGCATTTACATACTTTTGACGCGAATACGAGGTATACATGACACTTCGCAATGAATATTATATCTTATCATGTGACATAGAATTGAGATGCGATATCGCGTCTTAAGAAGCATTAGAACTCTATTGCCTCGACGCGTAGACATCTGAAGACGCTATTTCCTAGCATGGAAGTGACGCATTTACGTTGTTTTGTAGTGAACACAAGGTATACATGACACTTCGCAATGAATATTATATCTTACCATGAAACATATAAATGAGATGCGATACCGCGATTTATGTAGCATTAGAACTCTATTGCTACGATACGTAGACATCTGCAAACGCTATTTCCTAACAAGCAATAGTCGCATTTACATTCTTTTGAAGTGAACACGTCGTATACATGACACTTCGCAATGAATATTATATCTTATCATGAAACATAGAAGAGAGATGCGATATCGCGTTTTAAGAATCATTAGAACACTATGGCCTCGATGCGGAGACATCTGCAAACGCTATTTCCTAGCATGGAAGTGTCGCACTTACATTCTTTTGAAGTGAATACGGGGTATACATGACACTTCGCAATGGATATTATATCTTATCACGAAACATATAAATGAGATGCGATATCGCGATTTATGTAGCATTAGAACTCTATTGCTACGATACGTAGACATCTCACAAACTCTATTTCCTAGCAAGCAATAGTCGCATTTACATGCTTTTGAAGTGAATGCGAGGTGTACATGACACTTCGCAATGAATATTATTTCTTATCATGAAACATAGAAGAGATATGCGATATCGCGTTTTAAGAAGCATTAGAACTCTATGGCCTCGATGCGGAGACATCTGCAAACGCTATTTCCTAGCATGGAAGTGTCGCACTTACATTCTTTTGAAGTGAATACGAGGTATGCATGACACATCGCAATGATTATTATATATTATCACGAAACATATAAATGAGATGTGATATGGCGATATAAGTAGCATTGGAACGCTATTACTACGATACGTAGACGTCTGCAAACGCTATTTCCTAGCAAGGAAGATTCGCATTTACATTCTTTTGAAGTGAATACGAGGTATACATGACACTTCGCAATGAACATTATATCTTATCATGCGACATAGAATTGAGATGCGATATCGCGTTTTAAGAAGCATTAGAACTCTATTGCCTCGACGCGCAGACATCTGCAGACACTATTTCCTAGCATGGAAGTGTCGCATTTACGTTCTTTTGTACTGAACACGAGGTATACATGTCACTTCGCAATGAATATTATGTCTCATCATGAAACATATAAATGAGATGCGATATCCCGATTTAAGTAGCATTAGAACACTATTGCTACGATACCTAGACATCTGCAAACGCAATTTCCTAGCAAGCAATAGTCGCATTTACATTCTGTTAAAGTGAATGCGAGGTATACAGGACACTTCGCAATGAATATTATATCTTATCACGAAACATATAAATGAGATGCGATATCCCGATTTAAGTAGCATTAGAACTCTATAGCTACGATACGTAGACATCTGCAAACGCTATTTCCTCGCAAGCAATAGTCGCATTTACATTCTTTTGAAGTGAATACGACGTATACATGACACTTCGCAATGAATATTATATCTTATCACGAAACATATAAATGAGATGCGATATCGCGTTGTAAGAAGCATAAAAACTCTATGGCCTCGATGCGGAGACATCTGCAGACGCTATTTCCTAGCATGGAAGTGTCGCATTTACGTTCTTTTGTAGTGAACACGAGGTATACATGACACATCGCAATGAATATTATATCTTATCATGAAACATATAAATGAGATGCGATATCGCGATTTAAGTAGCATTAGAACTCTATTGCTACGATACCTAGACATCTGCAGACGCTATTTCCTAGCAAGCAATAGTCGCATTTACATTCTTTTGCAGTGAATACGAGGTAAACATGACACTTCGCAATGAATATTATATCTTATCATGAAACATAGAAGAGAGATGCGATATCGCGTTGTAAGAAGCATTAAAACTCTATGGCCTCGATGCGGAGACATCTGCAAACGCTATTTCCTAGCATGGAAGTGTCGCACTTACATTCTTTTGAAGTGAATACGAGGTATACATGACACTTCGCTATGAATATTATATCTTATCACGAAGCATAGAAATGAGATGCGATATCGTGTTTTGAGAAGCATTCGAGCTCTATTGCTACGATGCATAGACATCTGCAAACGCTATATCCTAGCAAGGAAGATTCGCATTTACATTCTTCTGAAGTGAATACGAGGTATACATGACACTTCGCAATGAACATTATATCTTAACATGAAACATAGTAGTGAGATGCGATATCGCGTTTCAGGATGCATTAGAACTCTATTGCCTCGACGCGTAGATATCTGCAGACGCTACTTCCCAGCATGGAAGTGTCGCATTTACATTCCTTTGTAGTGAATATGAGGTGTACATGTCACTTCGCAATGAATATTATATGTTATCACGAAGCATAGAACTGAGATGCGATATCGCGTTTCAAGAAGCATTGGAACTCTATTGCTCCGATACGTAGGCATCTGCAAACGTTATTTCCTAGCAAGGGAGACTCGCATTTACATTCGCTTGAAGTGAATACGAGGTATATATGACACTTCGCAATGAATATTATATCTTACCATGAAACATAGAAGAGAGATGCGATATCGCTTTGTAAGAAGCATTAAAACTCTATGACCTCGATGCGGAGACATCTGCAAACGCTATTTCCTAGCATGGAAGTGTCGCACTTACATTCTTTTGAAGAGAATACGAGGTATACATGACACCTCGCAATGAATATTATTTCTTAGCACGAAGCATAGAAATGAGATGCGATATCGCGTTTTGAGAAGCATTAGAACTCTATTGCTACGATACGTAGACATCTGCAAACGCTATTTCCTAGCAAGCAATAGTCGCATTTACATTCTTCTGAAGTGAATACGAGGTATACATGACACTTCGCAATGAATATTATATCTTATCACGAAACATATAAATGAGATGCGATATCGCGATTTAAGTAGAATTAGAACGCTATTTCTACGATATGTAGGCATCTGCAAACGCTATTTCCTAGCATGGAAGATTCGCATTTACATTCTTTTGAAGTGAATACGAGGTATACGGAACACTTCGCACTGAACATTATATCTTATCATGTAACATAGAAGTGAGATGCGATATCGCGATTTATGTAGCTTAAAACTCTATTGCTACGATACGTAAACATCTGAAGACGCTATTTCCTAGGAAGGAAGTGTCGCATTTACATTCTTTTGAAGAGAGTTCGAGGTATACATGACGCTTCTGTATGAATATTCTAACTTATCACGAATCATAGAAATGAGATGCGATATCGCGATCTAAGAAGCATTAGAACTCTATTGCTACGATACGTAGGCATCTGCAAACGCTATTCCCTAGCATGGAAGTGTGGCACTTACATTTTTTTGAAGTGACTACGAGGTATACATGACACTTCGCAATGAATATTATATCTTACCATGAAACATAGAAGTGAGATGCGATATCGCGTTTTAAGAAGCATTAGATCTCTATTGCCTCGACACGTAGACATCTGCAGACGCTATTTCCTAGCATGGAAGTGTCGCACTTACATTCTTTTGACGTAAATACGAGGTGTACATGACACTACGCATTGAATATTATATCTTATCACGAAACATATAAATGAGATGTGATATGGCGATATAAGTAGCATTAGAACGCTATTGCTACGATACGTAGACATCTGCAAACGCTATTTCCTAGCAAGCAAATAGTGGCATTTACGTTCTCATGAAGTGAATACGAGGTATACATGACAGTTCGCAATGAATATTATATCTTATAACGAAACATAGAAATGAGATGCGAAATCGCGATATATGTAGCATTAGAACTTTATTGCTACGATACGCAGACATCTGAATACGCTATTTCCTAGTAAGGATATGTCGCATTTACATTCGTTTGGAGTAAATACGAGGTATACGTGACAATTCGCAATGATATTATATCTTATCATGAAGCATAGAAATGTGATGCGATATCGCGATTTATGTAGCAGTAGAAATCTATTGCTACGATACGTAGACATCTGCAAACGCTATCTCCTAGCAAGCAATAGTCGCATTTACATCCTTTTGAAGTGAATACGAGGTATACATGACACGTCGCAATGAATATTATATCTTATCATGAAACATAGAAGAGGGATGCGATATCGCGTTGTAAGAAGCATTAAAACTATATGGCCTCGAAGCGGAGACATCTGCAAACGCTATTTCCTAGCATGGAAGTGTCGCATTTACATTCTTTTGTAGTGAATATGAGGTGTACATGTCACTTCGCAATGAATATTATATCTTATCACGAAGCATAGAAATGAGATGCGATATCGCGTTTCAAGAAGCATTAGAACTCTATTGCTCCGATACGTAGGCATCTGCAAACGTTATTTCCTAGCAAGGGAGATTCGCATTTACATTCTCTTGAAGTGAATAAGAGGTATACATGACACTTCGCAATGAACATTATATCTTATCACGAAACATATAAATGAGATGCGATATCGCGATTTAAGTAGCATGAGAACTCTATTGCTACGATACGTAGACATCTGCAAACGCTATTTCCTAGCAGGCAATAGTCGCATTTACATTCTTATGAAGTGAATACGAGGTATACATGACACTTCGCAATGAATATTATATCTTATCACGAAATATAGAAAAGAGATGCGATATCGGGATTTAAGTAGCATTAGAAATCTATTGCTACGATACGTAGAGATCTGAATACGCTAATTCCTAGCAAGGAAATGTCGCACTTACATTCGCTTGGAGTGAATACGAGGTATACATGACACTTCGCAATGAATATTATATCTAATCATGAAGCATAGAAATGAGATGCGATATCGCGTTTTGAGAAGCACTACAGCTCTACTGCTACGATACGTAGGCATTTGCAAACGCTATTTCCTAGCAAGGAATGGTCGCATTTACATTCTTTTGAAGCGAATACGAGGTATACATGACACTTCGCAATGAATATTATATCTTATCACGAAACATATAAATGAGATGCGATATCGCGTTTTGAGAAGCACTACAGCTCTACTGCTACGATACGTAGGCATTTGCAAACGCTATTTCCTAGCAAGGAATGGTCGCATTTACATTCTTTTGAAGCGAATACGAGGTATACATGACACTTCGCAATGAATATTATATCTTATCACGAAACATATAAATGAGATGCGATATCGCGATTTAAGTAGCATGAGAACTCTATGGCTACGATACGTAGACATCTGCAAACGCTATTTCCTAGCAAGGAAGTGTCGCATTTACATTCGTTTGGAGTGAATACGAGGTATACGTGACAATTCGCAATGAATATTATATCTTATCATGAAGCATAGAAATGAGATGCGATATCGCGGTTTATGTAGCATTAGAACTTTATTGCTACGAAACGCAGACATCTGAATACGCTATTACCTAGTAAGGATGTGTCGCATTTACATTCGTTTGGAGTGAATACGAGGTATACGTGACAATTCGCAATGAATATTATATCTTATCATGAAGCATAGAAATGAGATGCGATATCGCGATTTATGTAGCAGTAGAACTCTATTGCTACGATACGTAGACATCTGCAAACGCTATCTCCTAGCGAGGAATAGTCGGATTTACATTCTTTTGAAGTGAATACGAGGTATACATGACACTTCGCAATAAATATTATATCTTAACATGAAACATAGAAGTGAGCTGCGATATCGCGTTTTAAGAAGCATTTGAACTCTATTGCCTCGACGGGTAGACATCTGCAGGCGCTATTTCCTAGCATGGAAGTGTCGCACTTACATTCTTTTGACGTAAATACGAGGTGTACGTGACACTACGCATTGAATATTATATCTTATCACGAAACATATAAATGAGATGTGATATGGCGATATAAGTAGCATTAGAACGCTATTGCTACGATACGTAGACATCTGCAAACGCTATCTCCTAGCAAGGAATAGTCGGATTTACATTCTTTTGAAGTGAATACGAGCTATACATGACACTTCGCAATGAATATTATATCTTATCACGACACGTAGAAATGTGTTGCGATATCGCGATTTAAGTAGCATTAGAACTCTATTGCTACGATACGTGGACATCTGAATACGCTATTTCCTAGCAAGGAAGTGTCGCATTTACAATCGTTTGGAGTGTTTGCGAGGTATACATGACACTTCGCAATGAATATTGTATCATATCACGAATCATAGAAAAGTGGTGCGATATCGCGATTTAAGTAGCTTAAAACTCTATTGCTACGATACGTAAACATCTGCAAACGCTATTTCCTAGTAAGCAACAGTCGCATTTACATCCTTTTGAAGTGAATACGAGGTATACATGACACGTCGCAATGAATATTATATCTTATCATGAAACATAGAAGAGGGATGCGATATCGCGTTGTAAGAAGCATTAAAACTCTATGGCCTCGAAGCGGAGACATCTGCAAACGCTATTTCCTAGCAAGGAAGATTCGCATTTACATCCTTTTGAAGTGAATACGATGTGTACATGACACTTCGTAATGAATATTACATCCTATCACGAAACACAGAAATGAGATGCGATATCGCGATTTAAGTAGCATTAGAACTCTATTGCTACGATACGTAGACATCTGAATACGCTATCTCCTAGCAAGCCATAGTCGCATTTACATTCTTTTGAAGTGAATACGAGGTATACATGACACTTCGCAATGAATATTATATCTTATCACGGAATATAGAAATGAGATGCGATATCGCAATTTAAGTAGCATTAGAAATGTATTGCTACGATACGTAGACATCTGCAAGGGCTATTTCCTAGCATGGAAGGATCGCATTTACATTCTTTTGAAGTGAATACGAGGTATACATAACACTCCACAATGAATATTATATCTCATTACGAACCATAATAATGAAATGCGACATCTCGTTTTAAGAAGCATTAGAACTCTATTGCTACGATACCTAGACATCTGCAAACGCTATTTCCTAGCATGGAAGTGCCGCATTTACATTCTTTTGAAGATAATACGAGGTACACATAACACTTCGCAATGAATATTATATCTTATCTCGAAACATAGAAGTGAGATGCGATATCGCGGTTTACGGAGCACTAGAACTCTATTGCTACGATGCGTAGACATCTGCAAGTGTTATTTCCTAGCATGGAAGTGTCGCATTTACATTCTTTTGAAGTGAATACGAGGTATACATGACACTTCCCTATGAACATTATATCTTATCATGTAGCATAAATGTGAGATGCGATATCGCGTCATAAGAATCATTAGATCCCTATTGCTACGATACGTAGACATCTGCAAACGCTATTTCCTAGCAAGCAATAGTCGCATTTACATTCTTTTGAAGTGAATACGAGGTATACATGACACTTCGCATTGAATATTATATCTTATCACCAAACATAGAAGCGGGATGCGATATCGCGTTTTAAGAAGCATTAGAACTCTATTTCCTCTTGGCGTAGACATCTGCAGACGCTATTTCCTAGCATGGATGTGTCGCACTTACATTCTTGTGAAGTGAGTACGAGGTGTACATGACACTTCGCAAAGAATATTATATCTTATCACGAAACATAGAAATGAGATGCGATAGCGCGATTTAAGTATCATTAGAACTCTATTGCTACGTTACGTAGACATCTGAATACGCTAATTCCTAGCAAGGAAGTGTCGCATTTACATTCGTTTGGAGAGAATACGACGTATACATGACACTTCGCAATGAATATCATATCTTGTCATGAAACATAGAAGAGAGATGCGATATCGCGTTTTAAGAAGCATTAGAACTCTATCGCCTCGATGCGGAGACATCTGCAAACGCTATTTCCTAGCATGGAAGTGTCGCATTTACATTCTTTTGTAGTGAACACGAGGTATACATGACACTTCGCAATGAATATTATATCTTATCATGAAACATAGGAGAGAGATGCGATATCGCAATTTATGAAGCATTAGAACTATATGGCCTCGATGGGGAGACATCTGCAAACGCTACTTCCTAGCATGGAAGTGTCGCACTTACATTCTTTTGAAGTGAATACGAGGTATACATGACACTACCCAATGAATATTATATCTTATAACGAAGCATAGAAATGAGATGCGATTTCGCGTTTTGAGAAGCATTAGAACTCTATTGCTACGATACATAGATATCTCCAAACGCTACTTCCTAGCAAGGTAAATTCGGCTTTACATTCTTTTGAAGTGAATACGAGATATGCATGACACTTCGCAATGAATATTATATCTTATCGCGAAACATAGAAATGAGATGCGATATTGCGATTTAAGTAGCGTTAGAACTCTATTGCTACGATACGCTGACATCTGAATACGCTATTTCCTAGCAACGAAATGTCGCATTTACATTCGTTTGGAGTGAATACGAGGTATACATGACGCTTCGTAATCAATATTATATCTTTACATGATACATAGAAATGAGATGCGATATCGCGTTTTGAGAAGCATTAGAACTCTATTGCTGCGATACGTAGACATCTGCAAACGCTATTTCCTAGGATGGAAACGTCACATTTACATTCTTTTGAAGAGAATACGATGTATACATGACAGTTCGCAATGAATATTATATCTTATCACGAAAGATGTAAATGAGATGCGATATCGCGATTTAAGTAGCATTAGAACTCTATTGCTACGATACGTAGACATTTGCAAACGCTATTTCCTAGCAAGCAATAGTCGCATTACCATTCTTTTGAAGTGAATACGATGTATACATGACACTTCGCAATGAATATTATATCTTATCACGAAACATGTAAATGAGATGCGATATCGCGATTTAAGTAGCATTAGAACACTATTGCTACGATACGTAGACATCTGCAAACGCTATTTCCTAGCAAGCAATAGTCGCATTTACATTCTTTTGAAGTGAATACGAGATATACATGACACAACGCAATGAATATTACATCTTATCACGAAACATAGAAATGAGATGCGATATCGCGATATAAGTAGCATTAGAACTCTATTGCTACGATACGTAGACATCTGCAAAAGATATTCCCAAGGATGGAAACGTCGCATTTACATTATTTTGAAGTGAATACGAGGTATACATGACTCTTCGCAATGAATATTATATCGTATCAGGAAACATATAAATGATATGCGATATCGCGATTTAAGTAGCATTAGAACTCCATTGCTACGATACGTAGACATCTGCAAAAGATATTCCCAAGGATGGAAACGTCGCATTTACATTATTTTGAAGTGAATACGAGGTATACATGACTCTTCGCAATGAATATTATATCGTATCAGGAAACATATAAATGATATGCGATATCGCGATTTAAGTAGCATTAGAACTCCATTGCTACGATACGTAGACATCTGCAAACGCTACTTCCTTAGCAAGCAATAGTCGCATTTACATACTTTTGACGCGAATACGAGATATACATGACACTTCGCAATGAATATTATATCTTATCATGTGACATAGAATTGAGATGCAATATCGCGTTTTAAGAAGCATTAGAACCCTATTGCCTCGACGCGTAGACATCTGCAGACGCTATTTCCTAGCATGGAAGTGTCGCATTTAAGTTCTTTTGTAGTGAACACGAGGTATACATGACACTTCGCAATGAATATTATATCTTATCATGAATCGCATAAATGAGATGCGATATCGCGATTTAAGTAGCATTAGAACTCTATTGCTACGATACGTAGACATCTGCAAACGCTATTTCCTAGCAAGCAATTGTCGCATTTACATTCTTTTGACGCGAATACGAGGTATTCATGACACTTCGCAATGAATATTATATCTTATCATGTGACATAGAATTGAGATGCGATATCGCGTCTTAAGAAGCATTAGAACTCTATTGCCTCGATGCGGAGACATCTGCAAACGCTATTTCCTAGCGTGGAAGTGTCGCACTTACATTCTTTTGATGTGACTACGAGGTATACATGACACTTCGCAATGAATATTATATCTTACCATGAAACATAGAAGTGAGATGCGATATCGCGTTTTAAGAAGCATTAGATCTCTATTGCCTCGACACGTAGACATCTGCAGACGCTATTTCCTAGCATGGAAGTGTCGCACTTACATTCTTTTGACGTAAATACGAGGTGTACATGACACTACGCATTGAATATTATATTTTATCACGAAACATATAAATGAGATGTGATATGGCGATATAAGTAGCACTAGAACGCTATTGCTACGATACGTAGACATCTGCAAACGCTATTTCCTAGCAAGCAAATAGTCGCATTTACATTCTTTTGAAGTGAATACGAGGTATACATGACAGTTCGCAATGAATATTATATCTTATCACGAAACATAGAAATGAGATGCGAAATCGCGATATATGTAGCATTAGAACTTTATTGCTACGATACGCAGACATCTGAATACGCTATTTCCTAGTAAGGATGTGTCGCATTTACATTCGTATGAAGTAAATACGAGGTATACGTGACAATTCGCAATGAATATTATATCTTATCATGAAGCATAGAAATGTGATGCGATATCGCGATTTATGTAGCAGTAGAAATCTATTGCTACGATACGTAGACATCTGCAAACGCTATCTCCTAGCAAGGAATAGTCGGATTTACATTCTTTTGAAGTGAATACGAACTATACATGACACTTCGCAATGAATATTATATCTTATCACGAAACGTAGAAATGTGTTGCGATATCGCGATTTAAGTAGCATTAGAACTCTATTGCTACGATACGTGGACATCTGAATACGCTATTTCCTAGCAAGGAAGTGTCGCATTTACAATCGTTTGGAGTGTTTGCGTGGTATACATGACACTTCGCAATGAATATTGTATCTTATCACGAATCATAGAAAAGTGATGCGATATCGCGATTTAAGTAGCTTAAAACTCTATTGCTACAGTACGTAAACATCTGCAAACGCTATTTCCTAGCAAGCAATAGTCGCATTTACATCCTTTTGAAGTGAATACGAGGTATACATGACACGTCGCAATGAATATTATATCTTATCATGAAACATAGAAGAGGGATGCGATATCGCGTTGTAAGAAGCATTAAAACTATATGGCCTCGAAGCGGAGACATCTGCAAACGCTATTTCCTAGCATGGAAGTGTCGCATTTACATTCTTCCGTAGTGAATATGAGGTGTACATGTCACTTCGCAATGAATATTATATCTTATCACGAAGCATAGAAATGAGATGCGATATCGCGTTTCAAGAAGCATTAGAACTCTATTGCTCCGATACGTAGGCATCTGCAAACGTTATTTCCTAGCAAGGGAGATTCGCATTTACATTCTCTTGAAGTGAATAAGAGGTATACATTACACTTCGCAATGAACATTATATCTTATCACGAAACATATAAATGAGATGCGATATCGCGATTTAAGTAGCATGAGAACTCTATTGCTACGATACGTAGACATCTGCAAACGCTATTTCCTAGCAAGCAATAGTCGCATTTACATTCTTATGAAGTGAATACGAGGTATACATGACACTTCGCAATGAATATTATATCTTATCACGAAATATAGAAAAGAGATGCGATATCGCGATTTAAGTAGCATTAGAAATCTATTGCTACGATACGTAGAGATCTGAATACGCTAATACCTAGCAAGGAAGTGTCGCACTTACATTCGTTTGGAGTGAATACGAGGTATACATGACACTTCGCAATGAATATTATATCTAATCATGAAGCATAGAAATGAGATGCGATATCGCGTTTTGAGAAGCACTACAGCTCTACTGCTACGATACGTAGGCATTTGCAAACGCTATTTCCTAGCAAGGAATAGTCGCATTTACATTCTATTGTAGCGAATACGAGGTATACATGACACTTCGCAATGAATATTATATCTTATCACGAAACATATAAATGAGATGAGATATCGCGATTTAAGTAGCATTAGAACTCTATTGCTACGATACGTAGACATCTGAATACGCTATTTCCTAGCAAGGAAGTGTCGCATTTACATTCGTTTGGAGTGAATACGAGGTATACATGACACTTCGCAATAAATATTATATCTTATGAAGCATAGAAATGAGATGCGATATCGCGTTTTGAGAAGCATTAGAACTTTATTGGTACGATACGTAGACATGTGCAAACGCTGTTTCCTAGCAAGGAATAGTCGCATTTACATTCTTTTGACGTAAGTTCGCGGTATACATGACACTTCACAATGAATATTATATCTTATCATGAAACATAGAAGTGAGATGCGATATCGCGTTTTAAGAAGCATTAGAAATCTATTTCCTCGATGCGTAGACATCTGCAAACGCTATTTCCTAGCAAGCAATAGTCGCATTTACATTGTTTTGGAGTGAATACGAGGCATACATGACACTTCGCAATGAATATTATATCTTATCATGCAACATAGAAATGAGATGCGATATCGCGATTTAAGTAGCATTAGAAATCTATTGCTACGATACGTAGACATCTGAATACGCTATTTCCTAGCAAGGAAGTGTCGCGTTTACATTCGTTTGGAGTGAAATCGAGGTATACATGACACATCGCAATGAATATTATATCTTATCATGAAGCATAGTAATGAGATGCGATATCGCGTTTTGAGAAGTATTAGAACTCCATTGCTACGATACGTAGACATCTGCAAACGCTATTTCCTAACAAGAAAGATTCGCATTTACATTCTTTTGAAGTGAATACGAGGTATACATGATACTTCGCAATGAACATTATATCTTACCATGTAACATAGAAGTGAGATGCGATATAGCGTTTTAAGAAGCATTAGAACTCTATTGCTACGATACGTAGGCATCTGCAAACGCTATTTCCTAGCAAGGAATAGTCGGATTTGCATTCTTTTGAATTGAATACGAGGTATACATGACACTTCGCAATGAATATTATATCATATCATGAAGCATAGAAATGAGATGCGATATCGCGTTTTGAGAGGCATTAGAACCCTATTGCTACGATACGTAGACATCTGCAAACGCTATTTCCTAGTACGGATGTTTCGTATTTACATCCTTTAGAAGTGAATAGGAGGTATACATGACACTTCGCAATGAACATTATATCTTATCATGTGACATAGAATTGAGATGCGATATCGCGTTTTAAGAAGCATTAGAACTCTATGGCCTCGATGCGGAGACATCTGCGAACGCTATTTCCTAGCATGGAGGTGTCGCACTTACATACTTTTGAAGTGAATACGAGGTATACATGACACTTGGCAATGAATATTATATCTTATCACGAAACATATAAACGATCTTATCATGAAGCATAGAAATGAGATGCGATATCGCGATTTAAGTAGCATTAGAACTCTATTGCTACGATACGTAGACATCTGAATACGCTATTTCCTAGCAAGCAAGTATCGCATTTACATCCGTTTGGAGTGAATACGAGGTATACATGACACTTCGCAATGAATATTATATCTTATGAAGCATACAAATGAGATGCGATATCGCGTTTTGAGAAGCATTAGAACTCTATTGCTACGATACGTAGACATCTGCAAACGCTATTTCCTAGCAAGCAATAGTCGCATTTACATTCTTTTGAAGTAAATACGAGGTATACATGACACTTCGCAATGAATATTACATCTTATCACGAAACATATAAATGAGATGCGATATCGCGATTTAAGTGGCATTAGAACGCTATTGCTACGATACGTAGACATCTGCAAACGCTATTTCCTAGCAAGCAATAGTCGCATTTACATTCTACTGAAGTGAATACGAGGTATACATGACACTTCGCAATGAATATTATATCTTATCACGAAACATAGGAGTGAGATGCGATATCGCGTTTTAAGAAGCATTAGAAATCTTTTGCTACGACACGTAGACATCTGCAAACGCTATTTCCTAGCATGGCAGTTTCGCATTTACATTCTTTTGAAGTGAAAACGAGATGTACATGACACTTCGCAATGAATATTATATCTTATCATGAAACATAGGAATGAGTTGCGATATCGCGTTTTGAGACGCATTAGAACACTATTGCTTCGATACGTAGACATCTGCAAGCGCTACTTTCTAGCAAGGAAGTGCCGCCTTTACATTCTTCTGAAGTGAATACGAGATACACATGACACTTCGCAATGAATATTACATCTTTTCATGAAACATAGAAGTGAGATGCGATATCGCGTTTTAAGAAGTATTAGAACTCTATTCTTTCGATACGTGGTCATCTGCAAACGCTATTTCCTTGCATGGATGTGTCGCATTTACATTCTTGTGATGTGAGTACGAGGTATAAATGACACTCCACAATGAATATTATATCTTATTACGAAACATAGAAATGAAATGCGACATCTCGTTTTAAGAAGCATTAGAACTCAATTGCTACGATACGTTGACACCTGCAAACGCTATTTCCTAGCATGGAAGTGTCGCATTTACATTCTTTTGAGGTGAATACGAGGTATACATGACACTTCGCAATGAATATTATATCTTATCATGAAACATAGAAGTGAGATGCTATATCGCGTTCTAAGAAGCATTAGAACTCTGTTGCTACGATACGTAGACATCTGCAATCACTATTTCCTAGCATGTAAGTGTCGCATTTACATTCTTTAGAAGTGAGTACGAAGTATACGTGACACTTCGCAATTAATATTATATCTTATCATAAAACATAGAAATGAGGTGCGATATCGCGTTTTAAGAAGCATAAGAACTCCATTGCTACGATACGCAGAAATCTGCAAACGCTATTTCCTAGCAAGGAAGTGTCGCATTTACATTCGTTTGGAGTGAATACGAGGTATACATGACACTTCGCAATAAATATTATATCTTATGAAGCATAGAAATGAGATGCGATATCGCGTTTTGAGAAGCATTAGAACTTTATTGGTACGATACGTAGACATGTGCAAACGCTGTTTCCTAGCAAGGAATAGTCGCATTTACATTCTTTTGACGTAAGTTCGCGGTATACATGACACTTCACAGTGAATATTATATCTTATCATGAAACATAGAAGTGAGATGCGATATCGCGTTTTAAGAAGCATTAGAAATCTATTTCCTCGATGCGTAGACATCTGCAAACGCTATTTCCTAGCAAGCAATAGTCGCATTTACATTATTTTGGAGTGAATACGAGGCATACATGACACTTCGCAATGAATATTATATCTTATCATGCAACATAGAAATGAGATGCGATATCGCGATTTAAGTAGCATTAGAACTCTATTGCTACGATACGTAGACATCTGAATACGCTATTTCCTAGCAAGGAAGTGTCGCGTTTACATTCGTTTGGAGTGAAATCGAGGTATACATGACACATCGCAATGAATATTATATCTTATCATGAAGCATAGTAATGAGATGCGATATCGCGTTTTGAGAAGTATTAGAACTCCATTGCTACGATACGTAGACATCTGCAAACGCTATTTCCTAACAAGAAAGATTCGCATTTACATTCTTTTGAAGTGAATACGAGGTATACATGATACTTCGCAATGAACATTATATCTTACCATGTAACATAGAAGTGAGATGCGATATAGCGTTTTAAGAAGCATTAGAACTCTATTGCTACGATACGCAGGCATCTGCAAACGCTATTTCCTAGCAAGGAATAGTCGGATTTGCATTCTTTTGAATTGAATACGAGGTATACATGACACTTCGCAATGAATATTATATCATATCATGAAGCATAGAAATGAGATGCGATATCGCGTTTTGAGAGGCATTAGAACCCTATTGCTACGATACGTAGACATCTGCAAACGCTATTTCCTAGTACGGAGGTTTCGTATTTACATCCTTTAGAAGTGAATAGGAGGTATACATGACACTTCGCAATGAACATTATATCTTATCATGTGACATAGATTTGAGATGCGATATCGCGTTTTAAGAAGCATTAGAACTCTATGGCCTCGATGCGGAGACATCTGCGAACGCTATTTCCTAGCATGGAGGTGTCGCACTTACATACTTTTGAAGTGAATACGAGGTATACATGACACTTGGCAATGAATATTATATCTTATCACGAAACATATAAACGATCTTATCATGAAGCATAGAAATGAGATGCGATATCGCGATTTAAGTAGCATTAGAACTCTATTGCTACGATACGTAGACATCTGAATACGCTATTTCCTAGCAAGCAAGTATCGCATTTACATCCGTTTGGAGTGAATACGAGGTATACATGACACTTCGCAATGAATATTATATCTTATGAAGCATAGAAATGAGATGCGATATCGCGTTTTGAGAAGCATTAGAACTCTATTGGTACGATACGTAGACATCTGCAAACGCTATTTCCTAGCAAGTAATTGTCGCATTTACATTCTTCTGAAGTAAATACGAGGTATACATGACACTTCGCAATGAATATTACATCTTATCACGAAACATACAAATGAGATGCGATATCGCAATTTAAGTAGCGTTAGAACTCTATTGCTACGATACGTAGACATCTGCAAACGCTATTTCCTAGCAAGCAATAGTCGCATTTACATTCTTTTGAAGTAAATACGAGGTATACATGACACTTCGCAATGAATATTACATCTTATCACGAAACATATAAATGAGATGCGATATCGCGATTTAAGTGGCATTAGAACGCTATTGCTACGATACGTAGACATCTGCAAACGCTATTTCCTAGCAAGCAATAGTCGCATTTACATTCTACTGAAGTGAATACGAGGTATACATGACACTTCGCAATGAATATTATATCTTATCATGAAACAAAGAAGTAACATGCGATATCGCGTTATAAGAAGAATTAGGACCCTATTGCCTCGACGCGGAGACATCTGCAAACGCTATTTTCTATGATGGAAGTGACGCATTTACAATCTTTTGAAGTGAATACGAGGTATACATGACACTTCGCAATGAACATTATATGTTATCATCATACATAGAAGTGAGATGCGATATCGCGTTTTTGGAAGCATGAGAACCCTATTGCCTCGATGCGGAGATATCTGCAAATGCTATTTCCTAGCATGGATGTGTCGTATTTACATTCTTTTGAAGTGAATACGTTGTATACATGACACTTCGCAATGAATATTATATCTTATCATGAAACGTAGAAATGAGATGCGACATTTCGTTTTAAGAAGCACTGGAACTTTATTGTTTCGATACGTAGACATCTGTAAACGCTATGTCCTAGCAAGGAAGTGTTGCATTTACATTCTTTTGAAGTGAGTACGAGGTATACATGACAGTTCGCAATGAATATTATATCTTATCACGAAACATAGAAATGTAATGCGATATCGCGATTTAAGAAGCATTAGAACTCTATTGTTACGATACGTAGACATCTGCAAACGCTATACCCTACCAAGGAATAGTCGCATTTACATTCTTTTGAAGCGAATACAAGGTATACCTGACACTTCGCAATGAGTATTATATCTTATCACGAAACATAGAAGTGGTATGCGATATCGCGTTTCAAGAAGCATTACAACTCTACTGAATCGATACGTACACATCTGCAAACGCTATTTCCTAGCATGGAAGTGTCGCATATACATTCATTTGAAGTGAATACGAGGTATACATGACACTTCGCAATGGATATTATATCTTATCACGAAACATAGAAGTGAGGTGCGACATCGCGTTTTAAGAAGCATTAGAACACTATTGCCTCGATGGGGAGATATCTGCAAACGCTATTTCCTAGCATGGAAGTGTCGCATTTACATTCTTTTGAACTGTTTTCGAGGTGTACATGACACTTCGCAATGAATATTATATCTTATCACGAAACATAGAAATGAGATGCGATATCGGGATTTAAATAGCATTAGAACTCTATTGCTACGATACTTTGACATCTGAATACGCTATTTCCTAGAAAGGAAGTGTCGCATTTACATTCGTTTGGAGAGAATACGAGGTATACATGACACTTCGCTATGAATATTATATCTTATCACGAAACATAGGAATGAAGTGCGACATCTCGTTTTAAGAAGCATTAAGACTCTTTTGCTACGATACGTAAACATCTGCAAACGCTATTTCCTAGGATGGAAACGTCGCATTTACATTCTTTTGAAGTGAATACGAGGCATACATGACACTTCGCAATGAATATTATATCTTATCACGAAACATATAAATGAGATGCGAAATCGCGTTTTAGGAAGCATTAGAACTCTACTGCTACGATACGTAGACATCTGAATACGCTATTTCCTAGCAAGGAAGTGTCGCATTTACATTCGTTTGGAGTGCATACGAGGTATACATGACACTTCGCAATAAATATTATATCTTATGAAGCATAGAAATGAGATGCGATATCGCGATCTAAGAAGCATTAGAACTCTATTGCTACGATACGTAGGCATCTGCAAACGCTATTTCCTAGCAAGGAATTGTCGCATTTACATTCTTTTGAAGTGAATACGAGGTATACATGACACTTCGCAATGAATATTATATCTTATCATGAAACATAGATGTGAGATGCGATATCGCGTTTTAAGAAGCATTAGAACTCTGTTGCCTCGATGCATAGACATCTGCAGACGCTATTTCCTAGCAAGGATGTGTCGCATTTACATTCGTTTGGAGTGAATAGGAGGTATACATGACACTTCGCAATGAACATTAGATCTTGTCATGTATCATAAAAGTGAGATGCGATGTCGCGTTTCAAGAAGCATTAGAACCCTATTGCCTCAATGCGGAGATATCTGGAAAGGCTATTTCCTAGCATGGAAATGTCGCATTTACATTCTTTTGAAGTGAATACGAGGTGTACATGACACCTCGCAATGAATATTATATCTTATAACGAAACGTAGAAATGAGATGCGATATCACGATTTAAGTAGCATTAAAACTGTACTGCTACGATACGTAGACATCTGAATACGCTATTTCCTAGCAAGGAAGTGTCGCATTTACATTCGTTTGGAGTGAATACGAGGTATACATGACACTTCGCAATAAATATTATATCTTATGAAGCATAGAAATCAGATGCGATATCGCGTTTTGAGAAGCATTAGAACTCTATTGGTACGATACGTAGACATCTGCAAACGCTGTTTCCTAGCAAGGAATAGTCGCATTTACATTCTTTTGACGTGAGTTCGCGGTCTACATGACACTTCACAATGAATATTATATCTTATCATGAAACATAGAAGTGAGATGCGATATCGCGTTTTAAGAAGCATTAGAAATCTATTACCTCGATGCGTAGACATCTGAAAACGCCATTTCCTAGCAAGCAATAGTCGCATTTACATTTTTTTGGAGTGAATACGAGGCATACATGACGCTTCGCAATGAATATTATATCTTATCATGCAACATAGAAATGAGATGCGATATCGCGATTTAAGTAGCATTAGAACTCTATTGCTACGATACGTAGACATCTGAATACGCTATTTCCTAGCAAGGAAGTGTCGCATTTACATCCGTTTGGAGTGAATACGAGGTATACATGACACTTCGCAATGAATATTATATCTTATGAAGCATAGAAATGAGATGCGATATCGCGTTTTGAGAAGCATTAGAACTCTATTGGTACGATACGTAGACATCTGCAAACGCTATTTCCTAGCAAGCAATTGTCGCATTTACATTCTTCTGAAGTAAATACGAGGTATACATGACACTTCGCAATGAATATTACATCTTATCACGAAACATACAAATGAGATGCGATATCGCAATTTAAGTAGCGTTAGAACTCTATTGCTACGATACGTAGACATCTGCAAACGCTATTTCCTAGCAAGCAATAGTCGCATTTACATTCTACTGAAGTGAATACGAGGTATACATGACACTTCGCAATGAATATTATATCTTATCACGAAACATAGAAGTGAGATGCGATATCGCGTTTTAAGAAGTATTAGAGCTCTATTCTTTCGATACGTGGTCATCTGCAAACGCTATTTCCTTGCATGGATGTGTCGCATTTACATTCTTGTGATGTGAGTACGAGGTATAAATGACACTCCACAATGAATATTATATCTTATTACGAAACATAGAAATGAAATGCGACATCTCGTTTTAAGAAGCATTAGAACTCAATTGCTACGATACGTTGACACCTGCAAACGCTATTTCCTAGCATGGAAGTGTCGCATTTACATTCTTTTGAGGTGAATACGAGGTATACATGACACTTCGCAATGAATATTATATCTTATCATGAAACATAGGAGTGAGATGCTATATCGCGTTCTAAGAAGCATTAGAACTCTGTTGCTACGATACGTAGACATCTGCAATCACTATTTCCTAGCATGTAAGTGTCGCATTTACATTCTTTAGAAGTGAGTACGAAGTATACGTGACACTTCGCAATTAATATTATATCTTATCATAAAACATAGAAATGAGATGCGATATCGCGATTTAAAAAGCATTAGAAGGTAGAGCCGCATTTACATTCACTAGAAGTGTAGACGAGGAGTACATAACACTTCGCAACGAATCATATATCTTATCATGAGGCATAGCAATGAGACGCGATATCGCGTTTTAAGAAGCATTAGAACTCCATTGCTGCGATACGTAGACATCAGCAAGCGCTATTTAATCGCAAGGAAGGCTCCGGAGGCTTTACGACACGAGCCTACTTTTCGGCAATTCGGTTCGCGGGAACGCGTTAAGACCGCGTCCGACAATTTCGATTGACGCGACACTAGCGAAAACACTCGCGATAATAAGGGAATGGCCCTACCTTTCGATGACTTCTCTCTCGATTTGTACGTAGAAACGGCGTGGAGGATCTTTCGCTGGGATCGTAGCGGATGTCGTTCTGTTGGCTGCTACGAAAATCTCGATCAGTCGCCAGCGTAGAGGAGGACGGCGGTCGGAATTCAGCGATGATGCTGAATGTGGCAGAATCGGCGTGATGCGTCGTGGTGTCTGGATCGGAAGCGTCGACGGTCGCTTCGGAAAGCGGCGTCTGGGCTGGTGCGAAGGCAGGTCGCTGGTATACGAGGACTCTCGGAAAGCCCTCCAAGTATTAACGCACAAGTGATCGTATGAAATTCTTCCTACTCGCACGTCGCGTTCTTCGCAAACCGGAAGCACGATTCATTCACCAGGTTTTTCTGTGCTTTCGACTAAGATCTGAAGGATAAGCGGCGGTCTCAACGTCACAAAGCCGATTTCTATACTCCTTCAATTTGATGAAGATCAACCACAGTTGTATGGAAGAACCCGTGGAAGAATTCGTAGTTAAATGTAGTTTTAAAAGTAGAACTAGTATTATAAACACTTGATAAAATTAATGGATGTGGAAATAGTAGACTTGCTAAAAGAACTTGTACTTGGATATTGTAAAAGTAAAAATAAAATATATTCTAGGTTTAAAGTATACAAGAACTGGAATTATTCTAAGTCTAAGACTAAGTTAGAATGGAAATAGAAATACGATGCCTGAACCCCACATTGAGGTGGCTAACGATCTAGAACTAGAGGTTTCGACTCCACGGTAGGAGATCTCTGGTCAGAGTGTGTGCTCTGGAGACGCGTCTCTGACCTCCTCGGTTCGCGGGGTGCTACGGTCGCGGACGCTCGTGGTAGGGAGATCGCGGTCCCGCGAGTGGGGGACTCGCGTCTCGAGGCGAAGAGCGCGTGGTCCAGCGAGTGGGGACCCGCGGCTCGTAGTGGGGCTAGCGGCGCATGCCGCTGGCCGGACGCATCTTACTTAGAGTAACTTAGATCTAGGAATTCTTATATATGCGTCATGATATGGTATGTAAGTCCTAGTTTAGAAGTAATATATAGGTTCTAGCAGATCCTGTTCCCGGAATTGGAAAAAAACCCCATTCAGGTGATGGGCTGCGGCTACGTCTTCCTGCAGGACGGAATCCTCGGTGCGAGGGAGATAGGGCTGCCCGTCCTTGGTGCGGGCGAGACAAGTATACTCGGTGGTGCGAGTGAGACACTGGTGCTCGGTACGAACGAGACAGGTATACTCGGCGGTGCGAGTGAGGCAGCGGAACTCGGTGTGAGTGAGCGCGTGCAGGTATGCGCGCGCGAACACTTCCAGTTGCTGGTTCTGCAGGCGAGTTTGGCTGGTTGCATGCGTCCAGGGGTTGATGCTGAGGGGTGCGAGGAGGTTGATGGGTGGCAGGCGGTACGACTGACGTAACAAAATGCGACAATTCCTTTCTAGGAAATTACGTTCCCAGATGTCTCTGTATCGAAGCTATAGAGTTCTAATTCTCCTTAAAACGCGAAATCGCAACTCATCTCTATGTCTCATGATAAGATATAATATTCATTGTGAGGTGTTATGTATTCCTCGTCTACACTTCAAATGAATGTAAATGTGACACTTCCTTTCTAGGAAATAGCGTCTCCAGATATCTACGAATAGTAGCAATAGAGTTCCAATGCTTCTTAAAACTCGATATCGCATCTGATTTCTATATTTCATGATAAGATATAATATCCATTGCGAAGTGTAACTTATTCCTCGTATTCACTTCAAACGAATGTAAATGCGACACTTCCTTCCTAGGAAATAGCGTTTGCAGATGTCTACGTATCGAAGTAATAGTGTACTAATGCTTCTTAAAGCGCGTTACCGCGTCTCATTTCAATGTTTCATGATAAGATACAATATTCATTGCGAAGTGTCATGTATACCTCGTATTCACATATAAAGAATATAAAAGCGACACTTCCTTGCTGGGATATAGCGTCACAAGATATCTACGTATCGTAGCAATGGAGTTCTAATGCTTCTTATAACGCGATATCGCATCTCATTTCTATGTTTCATGATAAGAAATAATATCCATTGCGAAGTGTCACTTATATCTCGCATAAACTTCATACTAATGTAAATGCGACACTCCCTTTCTATAGGAAATAGCATTTGCAGATGTCTACGGATCGAAGCAATAGAGTTCTGACTCTCCTTAAAATGCGATATCGCATCTCATTTCAATGTTTCATGATAAGATATAATATTCATTGCGAAGTGTCATGTAAACGCGTATTCACTTCAAAAGAATGTAAATGCGACACTTCCTTGCCATTAAATAGCGTTTGCAGATGTCTACGTATCGTAGCAATAGAGTTATGATGCTTTTTAAATCGCGATGTCGCATCTCATTTCTATGCTTCATGATAAGGTATAATATTCACTGCGAAGTGTCACTTGTACCTCGAATTCACTTCAAATGCATGTAAATGCGACACTTCCTTGCTAGGAAATAGCGTCTGCAGATGTCTACGTATCGTAGCAATAGAGTTCTAATGCTTCTTAAAACACGATATAGCATCCCATTTCCATGATTCATGATAAGATATAATGTTCATTGTGCAGTGTTATATATACCTCGTATTCACTTCACAAGAATGTAACAGCGACACTTCCTTGCTAGGGAATAGCGTTTGCAGATGTGTACGTATCGTTGCAATAGAGTTCTAATGCTTCTCAAAGCGCGATATCGTATCCCATTTCTATGATTCGTGATAGGATAAAATATTCATTGCCAAGTGCCATGCATACCTCGTATTCACTTCAAGTGAATGTAAAAGCGACACTTCCTTGCTAGCAAGTAGCGTTTGCAGATGTATATGTATCGAAGCAATGGAGTTTTAATGCTTCTTAAATCGCGATATCGCATCTCATTTCTATGTTTCACGATAAGATATAATATTCATTTCGAAGTGTCATGTATACCTCGTATTCACTACAAAAGAATGTAAGTGCGAAACTTCCATGCTAGGAAAAAGCGTTTGCAGATGTCTCCGCATCTATGCCATAGAGTTCTAATGCTTCATAAATCGCGATATCGCATCTCATTTATATGATTCGTGATAAGATATAATATTCATTGCGAAGTGTCATGTATACCTCGTATTCACTTCAAAAGAATGTAAATGCGACACTTCCATGCTAGGAAATAGCGTTTGCAGATGTCTACGTATCGTAGCAATAGATCTCTAATGCTACTTAAATCGCGATATCGCATCTCATTTCTGTGTTTCGTGATAAGATATAATATTCATTGCGAAGTGTCATGCATACCTTGTATTCACTTCAAAGGAATGTAAATGCGACTATTGCTTGCTAGGAAATAGCGTTTGCAGATGTCTACGTATCGTAGCAATAGAGTTCTAATGCTTCCTAAAACGCGATATCGCATCTCTCTTCTATGTTTCTTGATAAGGTATGATATACATTGCGAAGTGACATGTATACCTCGTATTCACTTCAAGTGAATGTAAATGCGACACTTCCATGCTAGGAAATAGCGTTTGCAGATGCCTACGTATCGTAGCGATAGAGTTCTGATGCATCTTAAAATGCGATATCCCATCACATTTCTATGTTTCATGATAAGATATGATATTCATTGCGAAGTGTCATGTATACCTCGTATTCGCTTCAAGAGAATGTAAATGCGAAACTTCCTTGCGATTAAATAGCGCTTGCAGATGCCTACGTATCGTAGCAATGGTGTTCTAATGCCTCTTAAAACGCGATATCGCACCTCAGTTCTACATTTCATGATAAGATATAATATTCATTGCGAATTATCATGTATATCTCGTATTCACTTCAGAAGAATGTAAAAGCGGCACTTTCCTTGCTAGGAAGTAGCGCTTGCAGATGTCTACGTATCGAAGCAATGGTGTTCTAATGCTTCTCAAAACGCAATATCGCAACTCATTTCTATGTTTCATGATAAAATACAATATTCATTCCGATGTGTCATGTATATCTCGTATTCACTTCAAAAGAATGTAGATGCGAAACGTCCATGCTAGGAAATAGCGTTTGCAGATGTCTACGTATCGTAGCAATAGAGTTCTAATGCTTCTCAAAACGCGATATCGCAACTCATTCCTATGTTGCATGATAAGATATAATATTCATTGCGAAGTGTCATGTATATCTCGTATTGACTTCAAAAGAATGTAAATGTGACACATCCATGCTAGGAAGTAGCATTTTTGCAGATGTCTACGTATCGTAGCAATAGAGTTCTAATGCTTCTTAAAACGAGATATCGTATTTCATTTCGATGTTTCGTAATAAGATATAATATGCATTGCGAAGTGTCATGTATACCTCGTATTCACTTCAAAAGAATGTAAATGCGACACTTGCATGCTAGGAAATAGCGTTTGCAGATGTCTACCTATCGTAGCAATGGTGTTGTAATTCATCTCAAAACGCGATATCGCAACTCGTTCCTATGTTTCATGATAAGATATAATATTCATTGCGAAGTGTCATGTATACCTCGTATTCACTTCAAAAGAATGTAAATGCGACACTTGCATGCTAGCAAATAGCGTTTGGAGATGTCTGCGTATCGTAGCAATAGAGTTCTAATGCTTCTTAAAACGCGATATCGCATCTCAGTTTTATGATTCATGATAAGAAACAATATTCATTGCGAAGAGTCATGTATTCCTCGTACTCACTTCAAAAGAATGTAAATGCGATACGCCCTTGCAAGGAAGTAGCGTTTGCAGATGTCTACGTAACGAAGCAATAGTATTCTAATGCTTCTTAAATCGCGATGTCGCATCTCGTTTCTATGTTTCATGATAAGACATAATATCCATTGCGAAATGTGATGTATACCTCGTATTCACATCAAAAGAATGTAAATGCGACACTTCCTTGCTAGGAAGTAGCGTTTGCAGAGGTCTAGGTATCGTAGCTATAGAGTTGTAACGCTTCTTAAAACGCGATATCGCATCTCACTTCGATGTTTCGAGATAAGATATAATATTCATTGCGAAGTGTCATGTATACCTCGTATTCGCTTCAAAAGGATGTAAATGCGACACTTCCTTACTAGGAAATTGCGTCTGCAGATGTCTACGTATCACAGCAGTAGAGTTCTAATGCTTCTTAAAACGCAATAACGCATCTCACATCTATGCTTCATGATAAGATATAATATTCATTGCGAAGTGTCATGTATACCTCGTATTCACTTCAAAAGAATGTAAATGCGACACTTCCTTGCTAGGAAATATTGTTTGCAGATGTCTACGTAACGTAGCAATAGAGTTCTAAGGCCCCTTAAATCGCGATATCGCATCTCTCCTCTATGTATCTTGATAAGATATAATATTCATTGCGATGTGTCATGTATACATCGTATTCACTTCAAAAGAATGTAAATACGATACTTGCATGCTAGGAAATAGCGTTTGCAGATGTCTACATATCGTAGCAATAGAGTTCTAATGCTTCTTAAAACGCGATATCGCATCTCACCTCTATGTTTCATGATAAGATATAATATTCATTGCGAAGTGTCATGTATAGCTCGTATTCACTTCAAAAGAATGTAAATGCGAAACATCCATGCTAGAAAATAGCGTTTGCAGATGTCTACGTATCGTAGCAATAGAGTACTAATGCTTCTTAAAACGAGATGTCGCATTTCATTTCTACGTTTCGTAATAAGATGTAATATTCATTGTGGAGTGTTATGTATACCTCGTATTCACTTCAAACGGATGTAAGTGCGACACTTCCTTGCTAGGAAATATTGTTTGCAGATGTCTACGTGTCGTAGCAATGGATTTCTAGTGCTTCTTAAATCACGATATCGCATTCCATTTCTATGTTTCGCGATAGGGTATAATATTCATTGCGAAGTGTCATTTATACATCGTATTCACTTCAAAAGAATGTAAATGCGACACTTTCTTGCTAGGAAATATTGTTTGCAGATGTCTACGTATCGTAGCAATAGAGCTTTAATTCTTCTCATAACGCGAAATCGCAACTCATTCCTATCTTTCATGATAAGATATAATATTAGTTGCGAAGTGTCACGTATATCTCGTATTCACTTCAAAAGAATGTAAATGCGAAACTTCCATGCTAGGAAATAGCGTTTGCAGATGTCTACGTATCGTAGCGATAGAGTTCTATTGCTCCTTAAAACGCGATATCGCATCTCATTCCTATGTTTCATTATAAGATATAATACTCATTGCGAAGTGTAATGTATATCTCGTATTGACTTCAAAAGAATGTAAATGTGACACATCCATGCTAGGAAGTAGAATTTTTGCAGATGTCTACGTATCGTAGCAATAGAGTTCTAATGCTTCTTAAAACGAGATATCGTATTTCATTTCGATGTTTCGTAATAAGATATAATATGCATTGCGAAGTGTCATGTATACCTCGTATTCACTTCAAAAGAATGTAAATGCGACACTTGCATGCTAGGAAATAGCGTTTGCAGATGTCTACGTATCGTAGCAATAGAGTTCTAATGCTTCTCAAAACGCGATATCGCATCTCATTTCTATGTTTCATGATAAGATATAGTATTCATTGTGCAGTGTTATGTATATCTCGTCTACTCGTCAAATGAATGTAAATGCGACACTTCCTTGCTAGGAAATAGCGTTTGCCGATGACTACGTATCGAAGCAATAGAGTTCTAATGCTTCTTAAATCGCGATATCGCATCTCATTTCTATGTTTCATGATAAGATATAATATTCGTTGCGAAGTGTCATGTATACCTCGTAATCACTTCCAAAGAATGTAAATGCGACACTTCCTTGCTGGGAAATAGCGTTGCAGATGTCTACGTATCGAAGCAATAGATTTCCAAAGCTTGCTAATTCGCGATATCGCATCTCATATCTATGTTTCATGATGATATATAACATTCATTGCGAAGTTTCATGTATACCTCTAATACAATTCAAACGAATGTGAATGCGACAGTTCCTTGCTAGGAAATGGTGTTTGCAGATGTCTACGTATCGAAGCAATAGGATTCTAATGCTTCTAAAATCGCGATATCGCTACTCATAACTATGGTTCATGATAATATATAATATTCATTGTGGAGTGTTATGTATACATCGTATTCACTTCAAAAGAATGTAAATGCGACACTTCCTTCATAGGAATTAACGTTTGCAGATGTCCACGTATAGAAGCAATAGGTTTCTAAAGCTTGCTAATACGCGATATCGCATCTCATTTCTATGTTTCGTGATAAGATATATTATTCATTGCGAAGTGTCATGTATACCTCGTATTCACTTCAAAAGATTGTAAATGCGACTATTGCTTGCTAGGAAATAGCGTTTGCAGATGTCTACGTATCGAAGCAATGGGGATCTTATGCTTCTTAAATCGAAATATCGTTCTCATTACTATGTTTCATGATAATATATAATATTCACTCCGAACTGTCATGTATACCTCGCATACACTTCAAATGAATGTAAATGCGACACTTCCTTGCTAGGAAATAGCGTTTGCAGGTGTCTACGTATCGAAGCAATAGAATTGTAATGCTCCTTAAATCGCGATATCGCATCTCAGTTCTATGTTTTATGATAAGATATAATATTCATTGTGCAGTGTTATTTATATCTCGTCTACTCGTCAAATGAATGTAAATGCGACACTTCCTTGCTAGGAAATAGCGTTTGCCGATGTCTACGTATCGAAGCACTAGATTTCCAAAGCTTGCTAATTCGCGATATCGCATCTCATATCTATGTTTCATGATGATATATAACATTCATTGCGAAGTTTCATGTATACCTCTAATACAATTCAAACGAATGTGAATATGTCAGTTCCTTGCTAGGAAATGGTGTTTGCAGATGTCTACGTATCGAAGCAATAGAGTTCTAATGCTTCTTAAATCGCGATATCGCATCTCATTTCTATGTTTCATGATAAGATATAATATTCATTGCGAAGTGTCATGTATACCTCGCATACACTTCAAACGAATGTAAATGCGACACTTCCTTGCTAGGAAATAGCGTTTGCAGATGTCTATGTATCGAAGCAATAGAATTCTAATGCTTCTAAGATCGCGATATCGCATCTCATTTCTATGTTTCATGATGAGATATAATATGCATTGTGCAGTGTTATGTACACCTCGCATACACTTCAAATGAATGTAAATGCGACACTTCCTTGCTAGGAAATAGCGTTTGCCGATGTCTACGTATCGAAGCAATAGTGTTCTAATGCTTCTTAAATCACCATATCGCTTCTCATTTCTATGTTTCATAATAGTATATAATATTCATTGCTTAGTGTCATGTATACCTCGCATACACTTCAAACGAATGTAAATGCGACACTTCCTTGCTAGGAAATAGCGTTTGCAGATGTCTATGTATCGAAGCAATAGAATTCTAATGCTTCTAAAATCGCGATATCGCATCTCATTTCTATGTTTCATGTTAAGATATAATATTCATTGTGCAGTGTTATGTACACCTCGCATACACTTCAAATGAATGTAAATGCGACACTTCCTTGCTAGGAAATAACGTTTGCAGATGTCTACGTATCGAAGCAATAGAATTCTAATGCTTCTTAAATCGCGATATCGCATCTCATTTCTGTGTTTCATGATAAGATATAATATTCATTGTGCAGTGTTATGTACACCTCGCATACACATCAAATGAATGTAAATGCGACACTTCCTTGCTAGGAAATAGCGTTGACAGATGTCTACGTATCGAACCAATAGATTTCTAATGCTTCTTAAATCACCATATCGCATCTCATTTCTATTTTTCATGATAAGATATAATATTCATTGTGCAGTGTTATGTATACCTCGTATTCACATCAAAAGAATGTAAATGCGACACTTCCTTGCTGGGAAATAGCGTTGCAGATGTATACGTATCGAAGCAATAGACTTCTAATGCTTCATAAATCGCCATATCGCATCTCATTTCTATGTTTCATAATAAGATATAATATTCATTGCAAAGTGTCATGTAAACCTCGTATGCCTTTCAAAAGAATGTAAATGCGACACTTCCTTGCTAGGAAGTAGCGTTTGCAGATGTCTACGTATCGAAGCAATAGATTTCCAAAGCTTGCTAATTCGCGATATCGCATCTCATATCTGTGTTTCATGATGATATATAACATTCATTTCGAAGTTTCATGTATACCTCGCATACAATTCAAACGAATGTGAATGCGACAGTTCCTTGCTAGGAAATAGTGTTTGCAGATGTCTACGTATCGAAGCAATAGAGTTCTAATGCTTCTTAAATCGCGATATCGCATCTCATTTCTATGTTTCATGATAAGATATAATATTCATTGCGAAGTGTCATGTATACCTCGTAATCACTTCTAAAGAATGTAAATGCGACACTTCCTTGCTGGGAAATAGCGTTGCAGATGTATACGTATCAAAGCAATAGACTTCTAATGCTTCTAAAGTCGCGATATCGCATCTCATTTCTATGTTTCATGATAAGATATAATATTCATTGTGCAGTGTTATGTATACCTCGTATTCACCTCAAAAGAATGTAAATGCGACACTTCCTTGCTGGGAAATTGCGTTGCAGATGTATACGTATCGGAGCAATAGACTTCTAAAGCTTCATAAATCGCCATATCGCATCTCATTTCTATGTTTTATGATAAGATCTAATATTCATTGTGCAGTGTTATGTATATCTCGTCTACTCGTCAAATGAATGTAAATGCGACACTTCCTTGCTAGGAAATAGCGTTTGCCGATGTCTACGTATCGAAGCAATAGTGTTCTAATGCTTCTTAAATCGCGATATCGCATCTCATTTCTGTGTTTCATGATAAGATATAATATTCATTGTGCAGTGTTATGTATACCTCGTATTCACCTCAAAAGAATGTAAATGCGACACTTCCTTGCTGGGAAATAGCGTTGCAGATGTATACGTATCGAAGCAATAGACTTCTAATGCTTCATAAATCGCCATATCGCATCTCATTTCTATGTTTTATGATAAGATATAATATTCATTGTGCAGTGTTATGTATATCTCGTCTACTCGTCAAATGAATGTAAATGCGACACTTCCTTGCTAGGAAATAGCGTTTGCCGATGTCTACATATCGAAGCAATAGTGTTCTAATGCTTCTTAAATCGCCATATCGCTTCTCATATCTATGTTTCATAATAATATATAATATTCATTGCTTAGTGTCATGTATACCTCGCATACACTTCAAATGAATGTAAATGCGACACTTCCTTGCTAGGAAATAACGTTTGCAGATGTCTACGTATCGAAGCAATAGAATTCTAATGCTTCTTAAATCGCGATATCGCATCTCATTTCTGTGTTTCATGATAAGATATAATATTCATTGTGCAGTGTTATGTACACCTCGCATACACTTCAAATGAATGTAAATGCGACACTTCCTTGCTAGGAAATAGCGTTGACAGATGTCTACGTATCGAACCAATAGATTTCTAATGCTTCTTAAATCACCATATCGCATCTCATTTCTATTTTTCATGATAAGATATAATATTCATTGTGCAGTGTTATGTATACCTCGTATTCACATCAAAAGAATGTAAATGCGACACTTCCTTGCTGGGAAATAGCGTTGCAGATGTATACGTATCGAAGCAATAGACTTCTAATGCTTCATAAATCGCCATATCGCATCTCATTTCTATGTTTCATAATAAGATATAATATTCATTGCAAAGTGTCATGTAAACCTCGTATGCCTTTCAAAAGAATGTAAATGCGACACTTCCTTGCTAGGAAGTAGCGTTTGCAGATGTCTACGTATCGAAGCAATAGATTTCCAAAGCTTGCTAATTCGCGATATCGCATCTCATATCTGTGTTTCATGATGATATATAACATTCATTTCGAAGTTTCATGTATACCTCGCATACAATTCAAACGAATGTGAATGCGACAGTTCCTTGCTAGGAAATAGTGTTTGCAGATGTCTACGTATCGAAGCAATAGAGTTCTAATGCTTCTTAAATCGCGATATCGCATCTCATTTCTATGTTTCATGATAAGATATAATATTCATTGCGAAGTGTCATGTATACCTCGTAATCACTTCTAAAGAATGTAAATGCGACACTTCCTTGCTGGGAAATAGCGTTGCAGATGTATACGTATCAAAGCAATAGACTTCTAATGCTTCTAAAGTCGCGATATCGCATCTCATTTCTATGTTTCATGATAAGATATAATATTCATTGTGCAGTGTTATGTATACCTCGTATTCACCTCAAAAGAATGTAAATGCGACACTTCCTTGCTGGGAAATTGCGTTGCAGATGTATACGTATCGAAGCAATAGACTTCTAAAGCTTCATAAATCGCCATATCGCATCTCATTTCTATGTTTTATGATAAGATCTAATATTCATTGTGCAGTGTTATGTATATCTCGTCTACTCGTCAAATGAATGTAAATGCGACACTTCCTTGCTAGGAAATAGCGTTTGCCGATGTCTACGTATCGAAGCAATAGTGTTCTAATGCTTCTTATATCGCGATATCGCATCTCATTTCTGTGTTTCATGATAAGATATAATATTCATTGTGCAGTGTTATGTATACCTCGTATTCACCTCAAAAGAATGTAAATGCGACACTTCCTTGCTGGGAAATAGCGTTGCAGATGTATACGTATCGAAGCAATAGACTTCTAATGCTTCATAAATCGCCATATCGCATCTCATTTCTATGTTTTATGATAAGATATAATATTCATTGTGCAGTGTTATGTATATCTCGTCTACTCGTCAAATGAATGTAAATGCGACACTTCCTTGCTAGGAAATAGCGTTTGCCGATGTCTACATATCGAAGCAATAGTGTTCTAATGCTTCTTAAATCGCCATATCGCTTCTCATATCTATGTTTCATAATAATATATAATATTCATTGCTTAGTGTCATGTATACCTCGCATACACTTCAAATGAATGTAAATGCGACACTTCCTTGCTAGGAAATAACGTTTGCAGATGTCTACGTATCGAAGCAATAGAATTCTAATGCTTCTTAAATCGCGATATCGCATCTCATTTCTGTGTTTCATGATAAGATATAATATTCATTGTGCAGTGTTATGTACACCTCGCATACACTTCAAATGAATGTAAATGCGACACTTCCTTGCTAGGAAATAGCGTTGACAGATGTCTACGTATCGAACCAATAGATTTCTAATGCTTCTTAAATCACCATATCGCATCTCATTTCTATTTTTCATGATAAGATATAATATTCATTGTGCAGTGTTATGTATACCTCGTATTCACATCAAAAGAATGTAAATGCGACAATTCCTTGCTGGGAAATAGCGTTGCAGATGTATACGTATCGAAGCAATAGACTTCTAATGCTTCATAAATCGCCATATCGCATCTCATTTCTATGTTTCATAATAAGATATAATATTCATTGCAAAGTGTCATGTAAACCTCGTATTCCTTTCAAAAGAATGTAAATGCGACACTTCCTTGCTAGGAAGTAGCGTTTGCAGATGTCTACGTATCGAAGCAATAGATTTCCAAAGCTTGCTAATTCGCGATATCGCATCTCATATCTATGTTTCATGATGATATATAACATTCATTTCGAAGTTTCATGTATACCTCGCATACAATTCAAACGAATGTGAATGCGACAGTTCCTTGCTAGGAAATAGTGTTTGCAGATGTCTACGTATCGAAGCAATAGAGTTCTAATGCTTCTTAAATCGCGATATCGCATCTCATTTCTATGTTTCATGATAAGATATAATATTCATTGCGAAGTGTCATGTATACCTCGTAATCACTTCTAAAGAATGTAAATGCGACACTTCCTTGCTGGGAAATAGCGTTGCAGATGTATATGTATCAAAGCAATAGACTTCTAATGCTTCTAAAGTCGCGATATCGCATCTCATTTCTATGATTCATGATAAGATATAATATTCATTGTGCAGTGTTATGTATACCTCGTATTCACCTCAAAAGAATGTAAATGCGACACATCCTTGCTGGGAAATAGCGTTGCAGATGTATACGTATCGAAGCAATAGACTTCTAAAGCTTCATAAATCGCCATATCGCATCTCATTTCTATGTTTTATGATAAGATCTAATATTCATTGTGCAGTGTTATGTATATCTCGTCTACTCGTCAAATGAATGTAAATGCGACACTTCCTTGCTAGGAAATAGCGTTTGCCGATGTCTACGTATCGAAGCTATAGTGTTCTAATGCTTCTTATATCGCGATATCGCATCTCATTTCTGTGTTTCATGATAAGATATAATATTCATTGTGCAGTGTTATGTACACCTCGCATACACTTCAAATGAATGTAAATGCGACACTTCCTTGCTAGGAAATAACGTTTGCAGATGTCTACGTATCGAAGCAATAGATTTCTAATGCTTCTTAAATCACCATATCGCATCTCATTTCTATTTTTCGTGATAAGATATAATATTCATTGTGCAGTGTTATGTATACCTCGTATTCACATCAAAAGAATGTAAATGCGACACTTCCTTGCTGGGAAATAGCGTTGCAGATGTATACGTATCGAAGCAATAGACTTCTAATGCTTCATAAATCGCCATATCGCATCTCATTTCTATGTTTCATAATAAGATATAATATTCATTGCAAAGTGTCATGTAAACCTCGTATTCCTTTCAAAAGAATGTAAATGCGACACTTCCTTGCTAGGAAGTAGCGTTTGCAGATGTCTACGTATCGAAGCAATAGACTTCTAAAGCTTCATAAATCGCCATATCGCATCTCATTTCTATGTTTTATGATAAGATCTAATATTCATTGTGCAGTGTTATGTATATCTCGTCTACTCGTCAAATGAATGTAAATGCGACACTTCCTTGCTAGGAAATAGCGTTTGCCGATGTCTACGTATCGAAGCAATAGTGTTCTAATGCTTCTCAAAACGCGATATCGCTTCGCAGTTCTATGTTTCATGATAATATATCACATTCATTACGAAGTGCCATGTATACCTCGCATACACTTAAATTGAATGTAAATGCGACACTTCCTTCCTAGGAAATAGCGTTTGCAGATGTCTACGTATCGAAGCAATGGACATCTAATGCTTCATAAATCGCCATATCGCATCTCATTTCTATGTTTCATGATAAGATATAATATTCATTGCGAAGTGCCATGTATACCTCTCATACACTTCAATTGAATGCACATGCGACACTTCCTCGCTAGGAAATAGCGTTTGCAGATTTCTACGTATCGAAGCAATAGAATTCTAATGCTTCTTAAATCGTCTTATCGCATCTCATTTTTATGTTTCATGATAAGATATAATATTCATTGTGCAGTGTTATGTATACCTCGTATTCACCTCAAAAGAATGTAAATGCGACACATCCTTGCTGGGAAATAGCGTTGCAGATGTATACGTATCGAAGCAATAGACTTCTAAAGCTTCATAAATCGCCATATCGCATCTCATTTCTATGTTTTATGATAAGATCTAATATTCATTGTGCAGTGTTATGTATATCTCGTCTACTCGTCAAATGAATGTAAATGCGACACTTCCTTGCTAGGAAATAGCGTTTGCCGATGTCTACGTATCGAAGCTATAGTGTTCTAATGCTTCTTATATCGCGATATCGCATCTCATTTCTGTGTTTCATGATAAGATATAATATTCATTGTGCAGTGTTATGTACACCTCGCATACACTTCAAATGAATGTAAATGCGACACTTCCTTGCTAGGAAGTAGCGTTGACAGATGTCTACGTATCGAAGCAATAGAGTTCTAATGCTTTTTAAATCGCGATATCGCATCTCATTTCTAAGTTTCATAATAAGATATAATATTCATTGCAAAGTGTCATGTATACCTCGTATTCCTTTCAAAAGAATGTAAATGCGACACTTCCTTGCTAGGAAGTAGCGTTTGCAGATGTCTACGTATCGAAGCAATAGATTTCCAAAGCTTGCTAATTCGCGATATCGCATCTCATATCTACGTTTCATGATGATATATAACATTCATTGCGAAGTTTCATGTATACCTCGCATACAATTCATACGAATGTGAAAGCGACAGTTCCTTGCTAGGAAATAGTGTTTGCAGATGTCTACGTATCGAAACAATAGAGTTCTAATGCTTCTTAAATCGCGATATCGCATCTCATTTCTATGTTTCATGATAAGAAATAATATTCATTGCGAAATGTCATGTATACCTCGTAATCACTTCTAAAGAATGTAAATGCGACACTTCCTTGCTGGGAAATAGCGTTGCAGATGTATACGTATCGAAGCAATAGACTTCTAATGCTTCATAAATCGCCATATCGCATCTAATTTCTATATTTTATGATAAGATATAATATTCATTGTACAGTGTTATGTATATCTCGTCTACTCTTCAAGTGAATGTAAATGCGACACTTCCTTGCTAGGAAATAACGTTTGCAGATGTCTACGTATCGAAGCAATAGGCATTTAATGCATCATAAATCGCCATATCGCATCTCATCTCTATGTTTCATGATAAGATATAATATTCATTGTACAGTGTTATGTATATCTCGTCTATACTTCAAACGAATGTAAATGCGACACTTCCTTGCTAGGAAATAGCGTTTGCAGATATCTACGTACCGTGGCATTATAGTTCTAATGCTTCTCAAAACGCGATATCGCTTCGCATTTCTATGTTTCATGATAATATATCACATTCATTACGAAGTGCCATGTATACCTCGCATACACTTAAATTGAATGTAAATGCGACACTTCCTTCCTAGGAAATAGCGTTTGCAGATGTCTACGTATCGAAGCAATGGACATCTAATGCTTCATAAATCGCCATATCGCATCTCATTTCTATGTTTCATGATAAGATATAATATTCATTGCGAAGTGCCATGTATACCTCTCATACACTTCAATTGAATGCACATGCGACACTTCCTCGCTAGGAAATAGCGTTTGCAGATTTCTACGTATCGAAGCAATAGAATTCTAATGCTTCTTAAATCGTCTTATCGCATCTCATTTTTATGTTTCATGATAAGATATAATATTCATTGTGTAGTGTTATGTATACCTCGTATTCACTTCAAAAGAATGTAAACGCGACACTTCCTCGCCAGGAAATAGCGTTTGCAGATGTCTACGTATCGAAGCAATAGAATTGTAATGCTTCATAAATCGCCATATTGCATCTCATTTATATGTTTCATGATAAGATGTAATATTCATTGCGAACTGTCATGTATACCTCGTATTCCTTTCAAAAGAATGTAAATGCGACACTTCCTTGCTAGGAAATAACGTTTGCAGATGTCTACGTATCGAAGCAATAGGCATTTAATACATCATAAATCGCCATATCGCATCTCATCTCTATGTTTCATGATAAGATATAATATTCATTGCGAAGTGTCATGTATACCTTGTACTCCTTTCAAAAGAATGTAAATGCGAGACTTCCTTGATAGGAAATAGCGTTTGCAGATGTCTACGTATCGTGGCATTAGAGTTCTAATGCTTCTCAAAACGCGATATCGCTTCTCATTTCTTTGCTTCATGATATGATATAATATTAGTTGCGGTGTGTCATGAATACCTCGTGTGTACTTCAAAAGAATGTAAATGCGACATTTCCTTGCTAGGAAATAGAGTTTGCAGATGTCTACGTATCGTAGCAATAGGGTTCTAATGCTTCTTAAAACGCGATATCGCATCTCAGTTTTATGTTTCATGATAAGATATAATATTCATTGCCAAGTGTTGTGTATACCTTGTCTGCACTTCAAAACAATGTAAATGCCACACTTCCATGCTTGGATATAGAGTTTCCAGATTTCTACGTATCGAAGCAATAGAGTTATAATGCTTCTTAAAACACTATAACGCACCTTAGTTCTATGTTTCACGATATGACATAATATTCATTGCAAAGTGTTATGTATGCCTCGGCTACACTGCAAAAGATTGAAAATGCCACTCTTCCCTGTGTACCTCGTCTGCACTTCAGAAGAATGTAAATGCCACACTTCCGTGCCAGGAAATGCGTTTCCAGTTGTATACGTATCGAAGCAATAGAGTTCTAATGCTTCTGAATTCGCGATATCGCAACTCGTTTCTGTGTTTCATGATAAGGTATAATATTCATTGCGAAGTGTCTGGTAAGATATAATGTTTCTTAAAACGCGATATAGCGTCTCATTTCTGTATCATGATAAGATGTAATATTCATTGCGAAGTGCTATGTATACCACGTCTACACATCAAAAGAATGTAAATGCCACACTTCCTTGCTAGCAATTGTGTTTCCAGATGTCTACGTATCGAAGCAATAGAGTTCTAATGCTTCTCTAAACGTGATATCGCATCTTATTTCTATGTTTCATGATAAGATATCATATTCATTGCGAAGTGTTATGTATGCCTCGTCTACACTTCAAAAGAATGTAAGTGCCACACTTGCTCGCTAGGATATAGCGTTTCCAGATATCCACGTATAGAAGCAATAGAGTTGTAATGTATCTTAAATTGCGATATCGCATCTCAGGTATTTGTTTCTCGCTGAGATAGAATATTCATTGCGAAGTGTTATGTATACTTCTTATACACTTCAAATGAATATAAATGCCACACATGTTTGCTAGCACTTCCATCCTAGGAAATAGCGTTTCCAGATGTCTACGTATCGAAGCAATAGAGTTGTAATGCTTCTTGAAACGCGATATCGCATCTCATTTCTATGCCTCATGATATGATACAAGATTCATTACGAAGTGTTATTTATACCTCGTCTACAATTCAAAAGAATGTAAATGCAACACTTCCTTGCTAGCAAATACGTTTCCAGATGACTACGTGTCGTTGCAATAGAGTTCTAACGCTTCTTTAAACGCGATATCGCATCTCAATTCTGTGTTTCACGATAAATATAATATTCATTGCGAAGTGTTATGTAATCCTCGTCTACAATACCAATGAATGTAAATGCGACACTTCCTTCTTAGGAAATAACGTTTCCAGATGTCCACGTAAAGAAGCATTAGAGTTCTGATGCTTCTTAGACGCCATATCGCATCTCATTTCTATGTTTCATGCTATGATATAATATTCGGTGATAAGTGATGTGTATACCTCCTCTACACTTCAAATGAATGTAAATGGATCACTTCCTTGCTACGGAATATCGTTTCTATATCTGAAGGTTTAGAAGCAATAGAATTCTAATGCTTCGTAAAACGCGGCTGCGCATCTTACTTCTATATTTCATGATAAGATGTAATATTCATAGCATCGCGTTATGTTCATCTGCTTCTGCATATGAATTGAGTGTGAACCCTACATTTTCTTGCCCGGGGATAGCGTTTCTAGATGTCCAGGTGCCGAAGCATTTAATTTGTCGTGCTTCATGCACCTCAGTATTGCATTTCATATAAACAGTTCAAAGTAAGTTAGAAGGTTGTAAAGCTCTATGCATCACATTATGCTTATCTGCTTTTGTGCTTTATAATGCTCTGGGATGTGAGAAGGTCCTCATCCATCCTTAACCCCCTAAAGAGAAGTCAAAAGTCCAGCGGCCCTGCAGGTGGGCCATGGGAGCGCGGCGCGCGAGGCGCTACGCAATTTAAATGATCAGGAGGATCCCCTCAGGGACACCCAAGGGGGCGAGAAGAGGAAATCGCCGAAATCCACTGATCGATGGACTCGAACAATACCGATGCCTACAGCCCACTCCACCAAGGAGCCCCGAGGAGGATGCAGGAGACCCGAGGACCACCAGCGAATTCAAGGAACCTGAAGAAGAGAACGTGCGAGCTTATTCGCTAAAGCGTCCCATTTCTTGTGTCGCATATTGTATATTGTATCTTATATCGTGAAGCGAGTTATGATACAGGGTAATTTGCGGCGTGTTGCGTAGTTTCCCGTAGCCCTTCTTAGATAAACCCACGTCGAGACCATAAATTAACATGCCGTGACTTTAGTATCTCGCGACCTGAGTGTGTGTACTTGGCTAGGCGTAGTCGAGAGGAGGACCATTTCGAAGTTTCAAGGGTTGTTCCGCCCCAGGGTTCCCGGGGTCGTGTAATCTATCCTTTTGCTACTTTCTGAGCAGCTGGCGCCCAAGAAAAGTTGTACGTGAGCGGATACCTTGGAACGATAGATCGCTTTAGATTAAAGTACGTTTTACACCTTAAAGCATTTAGATAATTAACCCCTTCGAGCTTCCCTGACTTACTATATATAGGTTTCCGTCACAACTAATAGGAACCATCACTTTACTTAGATGTATAGAACACATATAGTTTTAAACGTAGAACTGAGAATTTGAGAACTTACTTTGAAACGTTAGTAGTGAGGAATTCCATCGGATTTCATAGAAATTCAGAACTTACTTGCTATGAAACATAGGCAGATAAGGGCCATCACGTTGCTTAGAACTTTAGAACTTGCTTACTTCAACAAAGATTTCTATTGGCTTCGTCCGTTCTTTTAGAAGAGTTTTTGATAAACCACATACTTTTCACGCTTCTGATATCTTCGAAAGTTCGCGAGATGTAATCGTTTAAGTTTTAAAATGATTACTTAGTGTGGATTATTATTTAGTAACTCGCTCATAAACGAGTCTGCATAGGATTTAATCCATAAGTTTTTAAGCCTGGAATTTATGCAGTTATTTGTTATTCACTTATTGCTCAAACGACAAAGATTCTGACCACTTCAAAATGGTTGACTTTCATCAATTTTCTTAAAAATTGAAATACTGTCCAACTGCTTGCATTAGAGACTGTAATTAAAGCTTTCGAAACATTTTACCTCTTATAGATGAATTCTGGAATTGAAATTGAATGTTTGACTTTTCTAACTCCTGTTTAGACATCTTTCTATTGGAATGTTCGAGTATTTTTCATATTCGTAATTATTAAAAATGTTTTACTTGATTCTTTAATTTAATATTTAGAATTTTCTGAGAAATATTTTTTATCGTAATGAACTATATAATTGCAATTATAATTCTTTATGAAATAATAATAACAGAAAGGTATGAATCCATTCTTGTAGTTTTGTCAAGAGTATTTAATCTTACTATCTAAAATGAAACATTGAGATCTGTTTACAATCTAATGGAATTTAATTACCTTTTGATTCAAATTCACAATGATAATCTTCCATAGTTCAACAATTTTGTGAGCTGTCCTCAGGAATCCGCAGCTCAGTACTTATAAAATAAACGACACAAAAGACAGCCTAACTAAACGTATTCGAACCGATTTTTCAATACTAATCTTATCATGTTTAACTTATGCTGCAAGCTATTGAAATGCCCTTCGAAAAGTGTTTATTCACAGTGAAGTAAACGGTAAGTATTACGCCTTCCACCACTGTTTACAATACGTATGTTTCAATTACTATCAAAACCGTGAGTATGATCGCCTTTCTTTACTTTTTGTAACCTTTAATACCTTCATGTTACAGATCGTTAAACTTGCTTTAAAATGCTCTATCGTATTACAGAAGAATGGACATACCAATTCATTTCAAAAAATGAAGGTAACCTTCATATGTCCAACATAACTCCACTTACAAAAAAACTATTTTCATCAACGGATGGGCCCTTTGTGCTATGCAATTTTATATTAGCAAAAACTTCTATGAAACTTATAGTTTCGTGGATATCTGAGGTGCTAATTATTACTGCCCCACCCTGTATATTGTTATGGATGTGTCCAACAAGGCAACCATGAACAGAGTTAAATTTAATATTATGATGTTTATTATTTTACTTATAATATATTTGTTTTTCTGAAATTTTGCCAAAAAACAATGTTCACGATGTCGACAGATGAATATATTTGCCTTAGAATTACAAGAGCCAACAATTTCGAAAGTAGAATATTTCTTTACTTCGCTAACCGAATCATTGCAAACGTTAAGTATAGTGCGTGCCTATCAAAACAGTCAGATGCAAATTACGATACAACGTTTCCAAGAAATGGTACGTGCCACTGTTTTTTAATTTCCGATTATTTAATCAAAGGAAATTTAATTGAAATATCCGCAAAATTTGAGGACAAAAAGTTATTGTAATTTTACGCAACATATATGATGATGATAAAGGATATGTACTGAAAATGGAAAGTAGCGAGCAGAAAAAGAAACTGATGGAGCTACAAAGTAGATTGATGCATCCGTCAAATGATGATTCTAGGTTAATAAAATCTGTTAATCAAAGAACTATTGCAAAAATCAAGTATAATCAATATTACTTCTGCTCAAAGGCTATAATAGAATTGGACCGAAATGGGTACAAAACAGGCAATTATATCTATACGTTCTATTCTATGCAAAGGAAAATATTTCGAAGAGAAAAGATGTGTTACTTACAAATTACTTATGTTCCTAGATATCTCACTAATTCAGGCTTCTTGTCTTGCAGAACTAATCATTCATTTAACATGTAAAGCGGTCGAAGAATAGTAAAAGATTTTTATATTTCATAGCCTCACTCGATACGTCAATTCGATCACGTAAAATATCGGACATTAATTGCATCTACATCTTCAGACTTGTAATTTATATTATGTATAACGGGTGGTGATCCACGGTCATTCGGGGCGTGTCGTATACCCTTTTGTAATACCGCGTCGAGGCAATCTAGAAAGAAGCCGTGAGTTCAGTATCCCGCGACCCTAATTTGCGCACTCGTCTAGAAGCAGTCGAGCGAAAGAGTATTTCGAAATTTCGAGGGTTATCTTGAACCGGGTTTCCCCGGGTTTGCTACTTTTTGAGTAGCTAGTGCCCAAAAAGTCCCAGCCTCGCAGCTTCGAAATACTCGCTGGATAGGAAATTTACTGTTCTGTACTTCGCGTTGCCGAATCACGCGGATATTCTGTACCCCGATATAACCCCGGATTAAACTTCTGGATACCCCGTTATTATTGGTTCTATATACCCTTTTCTTGAGGATTGAAACGAGAAAAACCGTCACAGTACATAATTATACATGACTGCATAAGAAGGATATCATATACTTTTATAATGAATGCGATATAAGAATATAAAACGAAGAACTATCCACTCCCATCAGGAGTAAAAACAATGTTTTGTACGCAAAGTTCATTGCAAAATATAATCAAGCAGTTAATATATCAAATCACAGTACACAATAAATCACTGAATGTATAATGATATGAATAGTAAGAAAAACATATTTACCTGTTAGATGTTTATAAATTCAAATTTAAAAGTCCAAGTCACATTTAATATATTATTGTTTAACAAGGTGATTTAATGTTGTTTCAAATAGGCGTGCAGAACTAGCTCGTACTTCTGTCAATGTAATTTCATTCGAAAAATACAAAGGATAAGAGGAAATATTCTCCAATATATAACATATATAAATCAACGGATGCAAGAGAGAACACTCGATCTCGGTGTAACGAGACCGGGGCGTCATCCTGCAGTAATCGTATAACGCCTGTTCCTAGATGGTGTAGAGAGTGAATGTGGAGGGTGAAAAGCATAAAATAACAACAATGTAACTAAAGAGAAAGAGAAAGAGAATATGTGGAAGCATTGCATTTATTAAGAGGAAATCCTAGAAATATCAAACAACAGATTATATACCATACTGTAAGGGTAAGGTACAACGAAATAGACGATATCGTGAGAGAAACTAAAAAAATCGAGAAACTTAAAAAGAAAATAATAATTTAGATTGAGCGAATCAATATCACTGATCCCGGCAAGCTTAATGGAAAACGCATAACGATGAATCGGTTAGAGTATAAGATAGATGTTGGCCGCGGTTTGAGTGGCCCTGGGAATCCTTTGCCCGCATCAGGGTAGGCAGTAGGATGGTGGAGGGCCTGCCCTCCTGTTGCTTGGATCTATAGAATTCACATTCTATTGTAGAGTAGAAGCAGATAATTATAATGCTTTTCATAGAAAATTACAACTTACTTAATTCGAAACGTTGAAATGAGATGAGTCATGGCATTGTATAATGCATTAGTACTCTATTGTCTTGACATGTAGACACTAAGAAGGGCAATCCTGTTGCATGGAGCTGTAGAATTTACATTCTTATGAAGCTTTAAAGCAGATAAGCATAGAGCTATACATAAGAGATTACAGCATTCTTACTTTAAAACGATGAAATGGGATGCGCCAGCGCATTGCATGGAGAATTCTAGCTCGATTGCTTTAACAGACAGACACTACGGAGCGCCACGCCGTTGCATGGAATTATATAGTTCACATTCTATTGAAGACCTCTAACAGTTAAGCATAATGTTATGGATATATGATTGCAGATTCTTTGCTTTGAAACGTTGAAATGAGATGCGACATTGCGCTGCATGAAGTATTATAAATGTCTTGCTTGGACACGTAGAGATCTGGAAAAGATATTCTGTTGCAAGTAAGTATAGGATTCACATCCTTCTAAGGCCTAGATGCAGACAAATGTAACATATTGCATAGAACAATGCAATTTACCATGAATCATTGAAATGACTTGCGACATCGTGTTGAATGAAGCAATAGAACTCCATTGCTCCGATAAGTAAACAACTGGAAACGCTATTTCCTAGCAAGGAAGTGTGGCACTTACATCCTTTTGGAGAGTAGACGAGGTATATATAACACTTCACAATGAATATTATATCTTATCATGCAACATAGAAATGAGATGCGATATCGCGTTTTAAGAAGCATTAGAACTATATTGCTTCGATACGTATGCATCTGGAAACGCATTTCCTAGCAAGGTTGCATTTACATTCCTTTGAAGTGTAGACGAGGCATACCTAAAATTTCGCAATGAATATTATACCTTGTCATGAAACATAGAAATGTGATGCGATATCGCGTTTTAAGAAGCATTAGAACTCCATTGCTTCGATACCTAGACACATGGAAACGCATTTCCTAGCAAGGATGTGTGACGTTTACATCTTTTTGAAGTGTGGACGCGGTATACATAACACTTCGCAATAAATATTATATCTTATCATGCAACATAGAGATGAGATGTAATATCGCGTTTTAAGGAGCTTTAGAATTTACATTCTTTTGCAGTGTAGACGAGGTATACATAACACTTCGCAATGAATATTATATCTTATCATGCAACATAGGTATGAGATGCTATTTCGCGTTTTAAGAAGCATTAGAACTCTATTGCTCCGATACGTACGCAACTGGAATCGCCATTTCCTAGCAAGGAAGTGTGGCGTTTACATTCTTTTGGAGTGCTGACGAGGTATACATAACACTTCGCAATGAATATTGTATCTTATCATGAAACATTGAAATGAGATGCGATATCGCGATTTAAGAAGCACTAGAACTCTATTGCTTCTATACTTAGACATCAGGAAACCCTATTTCATAGCAAAGAAATGTGGCATTTACATTCATTTGAAGTGTAGACGAGGTATACATAACACTTCGCAATGAATATTATATCTTATCACGAAACATTGAAATGAGATGCGATATCTCGTTTTAAGAAGCATTGGGAATCTCTTGCTACGATACGTAGACATCTGCGAACGCTATTTCCTAGGATGGAAACGTCGCATTTACATTCTTTTGAAGTGAATACGAGGTATACATGACACTTCGCAATGAATATTATATCTTATCACGAAACATATAAATGAGATGCGATATCGCGATCTAAGAAGCATTAGAACTCTATTGCTACGATACGTAGGCATCTGCAAACGCTATTTCCTAGCAAGGGAGATTCGCATTTACATTCTTCTGAAGTGAATACGAGGTATACATGACACTTCGCAATGAACATTATATCTTATCATGAAACATAGAAGTGAGATGCGACATCGCGTTTTACGAAGCATTAGAACCCTATTGCCTCGACGCGTAGACACCTGCAGACGCTATTTCCTAGCATGGAAGTGTCGCATTTACATTCTTTTGTAGTGAATACGAGGTGCACATGATACTTCGCAATGAATATTATATCTTATCACGAAGCATAGAAGTAAGAAGCGATATCACATTCTGAGAAGCATTAGAACTCTATTGCTACGATACATAGACATCTGCAAGCGCTATTTCCTAGCAAGGAAGATTCTCCCTTACATTCTTTTGAAGTGAATACGAGGTATACATGACACTTCGCAATGAACATTATATCTTATCATGAAACATAGAAGTGAAATGCGATATCGCGTTTTAAGAAGCATTAGAAACCCTATTGCCTCGACGCGTAGACACCTGCAGACGCTATTTCCTAGCATGGAAGTGTCGCATTTACATTCTTTTGTAGTGAATACGAGGTGTACATGACACTTCGCAATGAATATTATATTTTATCACGAAGCATGGAAATGAGATGCGATATCGCGTTTTGAGAAGCATAAGAACACTATTGCTACGATAGATAGACATCTGCAAACGCTATTTTACATTCTTTTGAAGTGAATACGAGGTATACATGACACTTCGCAATGAATATTATATCTTATCATGTAACGTAGAAGTGAGATGCGACATCGCGCTTTACGAAGCATTAGAACCCTATTGCCTCGATGCGGAGATATTTGCAAACGCTATTTCCTAGCATGGAAGTGTTGCATTTACATTATTTTGAAGTGAATTCGAGGTATACATGACACTTCGGAATGAATATTATAACTTATCACGAAACATAGAAATGAGATGCGATATCGCGATCTAAGAAGCATTAGAACCCTATTGCTACGGTACTCAGGCATCTGCAAACGCTATTTCCTAGCAAGGAAGTGTCGCATTTACATTCGTTTGGAGAGAAAACGAGGTATACATGACACTTCACAATGAATATTATATCTTATCACCAAACATAGAAATGAAATGTGACATCTCGTTTTAAGTAGCATTAGGACTCTTTTGCTACGATACGTAGACATCTGCAAACGCTATTTCCTAGGATGGAAACGTCGCATTTACATTTTTTGAAGTGAATACGAGGTATACATGACACTTCGCAATGAATATTATATCTTATCACGAAACATATAAATGAGATGCGATATCGCGATCTAAGAAGCATTAGAACTCTATTGCTACGATACGTAGGCATCTGCAAACGCTATTTCCTAGTAAGCAATAGTCGCATTTACATTCTTTTGAAGTGAACACGAGGTATACATGACACTTCGCAATGAATATTATATCTTATCACGAAACATAAAAATGAGAAGCGATATCGCGATTTAAGTAGCATTAGAACTCTATTGCTACGATACGTAGACATCTGAATATGCTATTTCCTAGCATGGAAGTGTCGCATTTTCATTCTTTTGTAGTGAATGCGAGGTAAACATGACACTTGGCAAGGAATATTATATCTTATCATGAAACATAGAAGAGAAATGCGATATCTCGTTTTAAGAAGCATTGGGAATCTCTTGCTACGATGCGGAGACATCTGCAAACGCTATTTCCTAGCAAGGAATAGTCGGATTTACATTCTTTTGAAGTGAATACGAGGTATACATGACACTTCGCGAAGAATATTATATCTTATCACGAAACATACAAATGAGATTCGATATCGCGATTTAAGTACCATTAGAACTCTATTGCTACGATACGTAGACATCTGAATACGCCATTTCCTAGCAAGGATGTGTCGCATTTACATTCGTTTGGAGAGAATACGAGGTATACATGACATTTCTCAATGAATATTATATCTTATCATGAAACATAGAAGAGAGATGCGATGTCGCGTTTTAAGAAGCATTAGAGCTCTATGGCCTCGATGCGGAGACATCTGCAAACGCTATTTCCTAGCAAGGAAGTGTCGCACTTACATTCTTTTGAAGTGAATACGAGGTATACATGACACTTCGCAATGAAAATTATATCTTATCTTCAAACATAGAAGTGAAATGCGATTTCGCGTTTTAAGAAGCATTAGAACTCTACTGCCTCGATGCGGAGACATCTGCAAACGCTATTTCCTAGCAAGCAATAGTCGCATTTACATATTTTTGATGTGAATACGAGGTATACATGACACTTCGCAATGAATATTATATCTTATCACGAAACATAGAAATGAAATGCGACATCTCGTTTTAAGAAGCATTAGGACACTTTTGCTACGATAAGTAGACATCTGCAAACGATATTCCCAAGGATGGAAACGTCGCATTTACATTCGTTTGGAGTGAATACGAGGTATACATGACACTTCGCAATGAATATTATATCTTATCATGATGCATAGAAATGAGATGCGATATCGCGTTTTGAGAAGCATTCGAGCTCTATTGCTACGATACATAGACATCTGCAAACGCTATTTCCTAGCAAGAAAGATTCGCATTTACATTCTTTTGAAGTGAATACGAGGTATACATGACACTTCGCAATGAATATTATATCTTATCATGAAACATAGAAGAGGGATGCGATATCGCGTTGTAAGAAGCATCAAAACTCTATGGCCTCGATGCGGAGACATCTGCAAACGCTATTTCCTAGCATGGAAGCGTCGCACTTACATTCTTTTGAAGTTAATACGAGGTATACATGACACTTCGCAATGAATATTATATCTTATCACGAAATATAGAAAAGAGATGCGATATCGCGATTTAAGTAGCATTAGAAATCTATTGCTACGATACGTAGACATCTGAATACGCTATTTCCTAGCAAGGAAATGTCGCATTTACATTCGTTTGGAGTGAATACGAGGTATACATGACACTTCGCAATGAATATTATATCTTATCATGATGCATAGAAATGAGATGCGATATCGCGTTTTGAGAAGCATTCGAGCTCTTTTGCTACGATACATAGACATCTGCAAACGCTATTTCCTAGCAAGGAAGATTCGCATTTACATTCTTTTGAAGTGAATACGAGGTATACATGACTCTTCGCAATGAATATTATATCTTATCATGAAACATAGAAGAGGGATGCGATATCGCGTTGTAAGAAGCATCAAAACTCTATGGCCTCGATGCGGAGACATCTGCAAACGCTATTTCCTAGCATGGAAGTGTCGCACTTACATTCTTTTGAAGTTAATACGAGGTATACATGACACTTCGCAATGAATATTATATCTTATCAGGAAGCATAGAAATGAGATGCGATATCGCGTTTTGAGAAGCATTCGAGCTCTATTGCTACGATACATAGACATCTGCAAACGCTATTTCCTAGCAAGGAAGATTCGCATTTACATTCTTTTGAAGTTAATACGAGGTATACATGACACTTCGCAATGAACATTATATCCTAACATGAAACATAGAAGTGAGATGCGATATAGCGTTTTAAGAAGCATCAAAACTCTATGGCCTCGATGCGGAGACATTTGCAAACGCTATTTCCTAGCATGGAAGTGTCGCACTTACATTCTTTTGAAGTTAATACGAGGTATACATGACACTTCGCAATGAATATTATATCTTATCAGGAAGCATAGAAATGAGATGCGATATCGCGTTTTGAGAAGCATTCGAGCTCTATTGCTACGATACATAGACATCTGCAAACGCTATTTCCTAGCAAGGAAGATTCGCATTTACATTCTTTTGAAGTTAATACGAGGTATACATGACACTTCGCAATGAACATTATATCCTAACATGAAACATAGAAGTGAGATGCGATATAGCGTTTTAAGAAGCATCAAAACTCTATGGCCTCGATGCGGAGACATCTGCAAACGCTATTTCCTAGCATGGAAGTGTCGCACTTACATTCTTTTGAAGTTAATACGAGGTATACATGACACTTCGCAATGAATATTATATCTTATCACGAAATATAGAAAAGAGATGCGATATCGCGATTTAAGTAGCATTAGAAATCTATTGCTACGATACGTAGACATCTGAATACGCTATTTCCTAGCAAGGAAATGTCGCATTTTACATTCGTTTGGAGTAGATACGAGGTACACATGACACTTCGCAATGAATATTATATCTTATCATGATGCATAGAAATGAGATGCGATATCGCGTTTTGAGAAGCATTCGAGCTCTATTGCTACGATACATAGACATCTGCAAACGCTATTTCCTAGCAAGGAAGATACGCATTTACATTCTTTTGAAGTGAATACGAGGTATACATGACTCTTCGCAATGAATATTATATCTTATCATGAAACATAGAAGAGGGGTGCGATATCGCGTTGTAAGAAGCATCAAAACTCTATGGCCTCGATGCGGAGACATCTGCAAACGCTATTTCCTAGCATGGAAGTGTCGCACTCTTACATTTTTTTGAAGTTAATACGAGGTATACACGACACTTCGCAATGAATATTATATCTTATCAGGAAGCATAGAAATGAGATGCGATATCGCGTTTTGAGAAGCATTCGAGATCTATTGCTACGATACATAGACATCTGCAAAACGCTATTTCCTAGCAAGGAAGATTCGCATTTACATTCTTTTGAAGTTAATACGAGGTATACATGACACTTCGCAATGAACATTATATCCTAACATGAAGCATAGAAGTGAGATGCGATATCGCGTTTTAAGAAGCATTAGAACTCTATTGCCTCGACGCGTAGACATCTGTAGACGCTATTGCCTAGCAAGGAATTGTCGCAGTTACATTCGTTTGCAGTGAATAGGAGGTATACATGACACTTCGCAATGAATATTATATCTTATCATGTAACATAGAAGTGAGATGCGACATCGCGTTTTAAGAAGCATTAGAACCCTATTGCCTCGATGCGGAGATATCTGCAAACGCTATTTCCTAGCATGGAAGTGTCGCATTTACATTCTTTTGAAGTGAATTCGAGGTATATATGACTCTTCGGAATGAATATTATAACTTATCACGAAACATAGAAATGAGATGCGATATCGCGATCTAAGACGCATTAGAACCCTATTGCTACGATACTCAAGCATCTGCAAACGCTATTTCCCAGCAAGGAAGTGTCGCATTTACATTCGCTTGGAGTGAATACGAGGTATACATGACACTTCGCAATGAATATTATACCTTATCACCAAACATAGAAATGAAATGTGACATCTTGTTTTAAGAAGCATTAGGACTCTTTTGCTACGATACGTAGACATCTGCAAACGCTATTTCCTAGGATGGAAACGTCGCATTTACATTTTTTGAAGTGAATACGAGGTATACATGACACTTCGCAATGAATATTATATCTTATCATGAAGCATGGGAATGAGATGCGATATCGCGTTTTGAGAAGCATTAGAACTCTATTGCTACGATACGTGGACATCTGAATACGCTATTTCCTAGCAAGGAAGTGTCGCATTTACAATATTTTGGAGTGTTTGCGAGGTATACATGACACTTCGCAATGAATTTTATATCTTATCATGAAACATAGAGGGGAGATGCGATATCGCGTTTCAAGCAGCATTAGAACTGTATGGCCTCGATGCGGAGACATCTGCAAACGCTATTTCCTAGCAAGCAATAGTCGCATTTACATTCTTTTGAAGTGAATACGAGTTGTTCATGACACTTCGCAATGAACATTATATCTTATCACGAAACATAGAAATGAGAAGCGACATCGCGATTTAAGTAGCATGAGTACTGTATTGCTACGATACGTAGACATCTGAATACGCTATTTCCTAGCAAGGGAGATTCGCATTTACATTCGTTTGGAGTGAATACGAGGTATACATGACATTTCGCAATGATTATTATATCTCATCACGAAACATAGAAATGTGATGCGATATCGCGGTTTAAGTAGCTTAAAACTCTATTGCTACGATACGTAAACATCTGAAGACGGTATTTCCCAGAGAGGAAGTGTCGCATTTACATTCGCTTGGAGAGAATACGAGGAATACATGACACTCGCAATGAATATTATATCTTATCATGAAACATAGAAGAGAGATGCGATATCGCGTTTTAAGAAGCATAAGAACTCTATGGCCTCGATGCGGAGACATCTGCAAACGCTATTTCCTAGCATGGCATTGTCGCACTTACATTCTATTGAAGTGAATACGAGGTATACATGACACTTCACAATGAATATTATATCTCATCACGAAACATATAAATGAGTTGTGATATCGCGATTTAAGTAGCATTTGAACTCTATTGCTACGATACGTAGACATCTGCAAACGCTATTTCCTAGCAAGCAATAGTCGCATTTACATTCTTTTGAAGTGAATATTAGGTATACACGACACTTCGCACTGAATATTATATCTTATCATGAAGCATGGAAGAGAGATGCGACATCGCGTTTTAAGAAGCATTAGAACTTTATTGCCACGATACGTAGGCATCTGAATACGCTATTTCCTAGCTAGGAAGTGTCGCTTTTACATTCTTTTGAATTGAATACGAGGTATACATGACACTTCGCAATGAATATTATATCTTATCATGTAACATAGAAGTCAGATGCGATATCGCGTTTTAAGAAGCATTAGAACTCTATTGCCTCGACGCGTATACATCTGCAGACGCTATTTCCTAGCATGGAAGTGTCGCATTTACATTCTTTTGTTGTGAATACGAGGTGTATATGACACTTCGCAATGAATATTATATCTTATGTGGAAACATAGAAATGAGAGGCGATATCTCGTTTTGAGAAGCATTAGAACTCTATTGCTACAATACGTAGACATCTGCAAACGCTATTTCCTAGCAAGCAATAGTCGCATTTACATTCTTTTGAAGTCAATTCGAAGTTTACATGACACTTCGGAATGAATATTATAACTTATCACGAAACATAGAAATGAGATGCGATATCGCGATCTAGGAAGCATTAGAACTCTATTGCTACGATACGTAGACATCTGCAAACGCTATTTCCTAGCAAGCAGTAGTCGCATTTACATGCTTTTGAAGTGAATACGAGGTATACATGACACTTCGCAATGAATATTATATCTTATCATGAAACATAGAAGTGAGATGCGATATCGCGTTTTAAGAAGCATTAGAAACTTATTGCCTCGACGCGTAGACATCTGCAGGCGCTATTTGCTAGCATGGAAGTGTCGCAATTACATTCTTTTGAAGTGAATATGAGGTATACATGACACTTCGCAATGAATATTATATCTTATCATGCAGCATAGAAATGAGATGCGATATCGCGTTTAGAGAACAATTAGAACACTATTGCTTCGAAACGTAGACATCTGCATGCGCTATTTCCTAGCAAAGAAGATTCGCATTTACATTCTTTTGAAGTGAATACGAGATATACATGACACTTCGCAATGAATATTATATCTTATCATGTAACATATGAGTGAGATGCGATATCGCGTATTAAGAAGCATTAGAACCCGATTGCCTCGATGTGGAGATATCTGCAAACGCTATTTCCTAGCAACAAATAGTCGCATTTACATTCTTTTGAAATGAATTCGAGGTTTACATGACACTTCGGAATGAATATTATAACTTATCGCGAAACATAAAAATGGGATGCGATATCGCGATCTAAGAAGCATTAGAACCTTATTGCCTCGACGCGTAGACATTTGCAAACGCTATTTGCTAGCATGGAAGTGTCGCATTTACATTCTTTTGAAGTGAATACGAGGTATACATGACACTTCGCAATGAATATTATATCTTATCATGAAGCATAGAAATGAGATGCGATATCGCGTTTTGAGAAGCATTAGAACACTATTGCTTCGAAACGTAGACATCTGCATGCGCTATTTCCTAGCAAGGAAGATTCGCACTTACATTCTTTGAAGTGAATTCGGGGTTTACATGACACTTCGCAATGAATATTATATCTTATCATGAAACATAGAAGAGAGATGCGATATCGCGTTTTAAGAAGCATTAGAACTCTATGGCATCGATGCGGAGACATCAGCAAACTCTATTTCCTAGCAAGCAATAGTCGCATTTTCATTCTTTTGCATGTGAATACGAGGTGTACACGACACTTCGCAATGAATATTGTATCTTATCACGAAACATATAAATGAGGTGCGATATCGCGATTTAAGTAGCATTAGAACTCTATTGCTACGATACGTAGACATCTGAAAATGCCATTTCGTAGCTAGGAAGTGTCGCATTTACATTCGCTTGGAGATAATACGAGGTATACATGACACTTCGCAATGAATATTATATCTTATCATGAATCATAGAAGTGAGATGCGATATCACGTTTAAGAAGCATTAGAACCTTATTGCCTCGACGCGTAGACATCTGCAGACGCTATTTCCTAGCAAGCAGTAGTCGCATTTACATTCTTTTGAAGTGAATACGAGGTATACATGACACTTCGCAATGAATATTAAATCTTATCATGAAGCATAGAAATGAGATGCGATATCGCGTTTTGAGAGGCATTAGAACTCCATTGCTCCGATTACGTAGACATCTGCAAACGCTATTTCCTAGCAAGGAAGATTCGCATTTACATTCTTTTGAAGTGAATACGAGGTATACATGACACTTCACAATGAACATTATATCTTATCATGTAACATAGAAGTCAGATGCGATATCGCGTCTTAAGAAGCATTAGGACCCTATTGCCTCGATGTGGAGGTACCTGCAAACGCTATTTCCTAGCAAGCAATAGTCGCATTTACAATCCTTTGAAATGAATTCGAGGCTTACATGACACTTCGGAATGAATATTATAACTTATCAGGAAACATAAAAATGAGATGCGATATCGCGATCTAAGAAGCATTAGTACTCTATTGCTACTATACGTAGGCATCTGCGAACTCTATGTCCTAGCAAGGAATAGTCGCATTTACATTCTTTTGGTGTGACTACGAGGTATAAATGACACTTCGCAATGAATATTATATCTTATAATGAAACATAGAAATGTGATGCGGTATCGCGATCTAAGAAGCATTAGAACTCTATTGCCTCGACGCGTAGACATCTGCAGACGCTATTTCCTAGCATGGAAGTGTCGCATTTTCATTATTTTTTTAGTGAATGCGAGGTATACATGACACTTCGCAATGAATATTATATCTTATCATGAAACATAGATGAGAGATGCGATATCGCGTTTTAAGAAGCATTAGAACTCTACGGCATCGATGCGGAGACATCAGCAAACGCTATTTCCTAGCATGGAAGTGTCGCACTTACATTCTTTTGAAGTGAATACGAGGTGTACATGACACTTCGCAATGAATATTATATCTTATCATGAAACATAGAAGAGAGATGCGTTATCGCGTTCTAAGAAGCATTAGAACCCTATGGCCTCGATGCGGAGACATCTGCAAACGCTATTTCCTAGCATGGATGTGTCGCACTTACATTCTTTTGAAGTGATTACGATGTATACATGACACTTCGCAATGAATATTATATCTTATCACGAAACATATAAATGAGGTGTCATATCGCGATTGAAGTAGCATTAGAACTCTATTGCTTCGATACGTAGACATCTGAATACGCTATTTCCTAGCAAGGAATAGTCGCATTTACATTCTTTTGAAGTGAATACGAGGTATACATGACACTTCGCAATGAATATAATATCTTATCATGAAACATTGAAGTGAGATGCGATATCGCGTTTTAAGAAGCATTAGAACTCTATTGCTACGATACGTAGACATCTGCAAACGCTTTTTCCTAGCAAGCAATAGTCGCATTTACATTCTTTTGAAGTGAACACGAGGTATACATGACACTTCGCAATGAATGTTATATCTTATCACGAAGCATAGAAATGAGATGCGATATCGCGTTTTTTGGAGCATTAGAATTCTATTGCTACGATACGTAGACATCTGCAAACGCTATTTCCGAGCATGGAAGTGTCGCATTTACATTCTTTTGAAGTGAATACGTGATATACATGACACTTCGCATTGGATATTATATCTTATCATGAAACATAGAAGTGAGATGCGATATCGCGTTTTAAGAAGCATTAGAACTCTATTGCTACGATACGTAGACATCTGCAAAAAATATTTCCTAGCAAGGAAGTGTCGCATTTACATTCTTTTGAAGTGAACACGGGGTATACATAACACTCCACAATGAATATTATATCTTGTCACGAAACATAGAAATGAAATTCGACATCTCGTTTTAAGAAGCATTAGAACTCTATTGCTACGTTACGTAGACATCTGCAAACGCTATTTCCTAGCATGTAAGTGTCAAATTTACGTTCATTTGAAGTGAATACGAGGTATACATGACACTTCGCAATGAATATTATATCTTATCATGAAACATAGAAGTGAGATGCGATATCGCGTTTTAAGAAGCATTAGAACTCTCTTGCTACGATACGTAGACATCTGCAAACGCTATTTCCTACCAAGGAAGTGTCGCATTTCCATTTTTTTGAAGTGAATACGAGATATACATGACACTTCGCACTGAATATTATATCTTATCATGAAACATAGAAGTGAGATGCGATATCGCGTTTTAAGAGGCATTAGAACTCCATTGCTACGATACGTAGACATCTGCAAGCACTATTTGATCAAAAGGAACTTACGCATTTACACTCTCTTGAAGCGAATACGAGGTATACATGGCACTTCGCAATGGATATTATATCTTATCATGAAACATAAAAGAGAGATGCGATATCGCGTTTTAGGAAGCATCAGAACTCTATTGCTGCTATACGTTGACATCTGCAAACGCTATTTCCTAGCAAGGAAGATTCGCATTTACATTCTTTTGAAGTGAGTACGAGGTATACATGACACTTCGCAATGAACATTATATCTTATCATGAAACATAGAAGTGAGATGCGATATCGCGTTTTAAGAAGCATTAGAACTCTATTGCCTCGACGCGTAGACACCTGCAGACGCTATTTCCTAGCATGGAAGTATCGCATTTACATTCTTTTGTAGTGAATACGAGGTGTACGTGACACTTCGCAATGAATATTATATCTTATCACGAAGCATATAAATGAGATGCGATATCGCGTTTTAGGAAGCATTAGAACCCTATTGCCTCGATGCGGAGATATCTGCAAACGCTGTTTCCTAGCAAGCAATAGTCGCATTTACATTCTTTTAAAGTGAATACGAGGTATACATGACACTTCGCAATGAATATTATATCTTATCATGATGCATAGAAATGAGATGCGATATTGCGTTTTGAGAAGCATTAGAACTCTATTGCTACGATACGCAGACATCTGCAAATGCTATTTCCTAGCAAGGAAGATTCGCATTTACATTCTTTTGAAGTGAATACGAGGTATACATGACACTTCGCAATGAACATTATATCTTATCATGAAACATAGAAGTGAGATGCGATATCGCGTTTTAAGAAGCATTAGAACCCTATTGCCTCGATGCGGAGATATCTGCAAACGCTATTTCCTAGCATGGAAGTGTCGCATTTTCGTTCTTTTGTAGTGAACACGAGGTATACATGACACTTCGCAATGAATATTATATCTTATCATGAAACATAGAAGAGAGATGCGATATCGCAATTTAAGAAGCATTAGAACTCTATGGCCTCGATGCGGAGATATCTGCTAACGCTATTTCCTAGCATGGAAGTGTCGCACTTACATTCTTTTGAAGTGAATACGAGGTATACATGACACTTCGCAATGAATATTATATCTTATCATGATGCATAGAAATGAGATGCGATATCGCGTTTTGAGAAGCATTAGAACTCTAGTGCTACGATACGTAGACATCTGCAAACGCTATTCCCTAGCAAGGAAGATTCGCATTTACATTCTTTTGAAGTGAATACGAGGTATACATGACACTTCGCAATGAACATTATATCTTATCATGTGACATAGAATTGAGATACGATATCGCGTTTTAAGAAGCATTAGAACTCTATTGCCTCGACGCGTAGACATCTGCAGACGCTATTTCCTAGCATGGAAGTGTCGCATTTACATACTTTTGAAGTGAATACGTGATATACATGACACTTCGCATTGGATATTATATCTTATCATGAAACATAGAAGTGAGATGCGATATCGCGTTTTAAGAAGCATTAGAACTCTATTGCTACGATACGTAGACATCTGCAAAAAATATTTCCTAGCAAGGAAGTGTCGCATTTACATTCTCTTGAAGTGAACACGGGGTATACATAACACTCCACAATGAATATTATATCTTGTCACGAAACATAGAAATGAAATGCGACATCTCGTTTTAAGAAGCATTAGAACTCTATTGCTACGTTACGTAGACATCTGCAAACGCTATTTCCTAGCATGTAAGTGTCAAATTTACGTTCATTTGAAGTGAATACGAGGTATACATGACACTTCGCAATGAATATTATATCTTATCATGAAACATAGAAGTGAGATGCGATATCGCGTTTTTTGAAGCATTAGAACTCTATTGCTACGATACGTAGACATCTGCAAACGCTATTTCCGAGCATGGAAGTGTCGCATTTACATTCTTTTGAAGTGAATACGTGATATACATGACACTTCGCAATGGATATTATATCTTATAATGAAACATAGGAATGAGGTGCTATATTGCGTTTTGAGAAGCATTAGAACTCTATTGCTAATATACGTAGACATCTGCAAACTCTATTTCCTACCATGGAAATGTCGCACTTACATTCCATTGAAGTGAATACGAGGTATACATAACATTACACAATGAATATTATATCTTATTACGAAACATAGAAATGAAATACGACATCTCGCTTTAAGAAGCATTCGTACTCTATTGCTGTGATACGTAGACATCTGCAAACGCTATTTCCTAGCATGGAAGTGTCGCATTTACATTCTTTTGAAGTGAATACGAGGTATACATGACACTTCGCAATGAATATTATATCTTATCATGAAACATAGAGGTGAGATGCGATATCGCGTTTTAAGAAGCATTAGAACTCTCTTGCTACGATACGTAGACATCTGCAAACGCTATTTCCTACCAAGGAAGTGTCGCATTTACATTTTTTTGAAGTGAATACGAGATATACATGACACTTCGCACTGAATATTATATCTTATCATGAAACATAGAAGTGAGATGCGATATCGCGTTTTAAGAGGCATTAGAACTCCATTGCTACGATACGTAGACATCTGCAAGCACTATTTGATCACAAGGAAGTTACGCATTTACACTCTCTTGAAGCGAATACGAGGTATACATGGCACTTCGCAATGGATATTATATCTTATCATGAAACATAGAAGAGAGATGCGATATCGCGTTTTAGGAAGCATCAGAACTCTATTTCTTCGATACGTAGATATCTGCAAACCTTATTTCCTAGCAAGGAAGTGTCGCATTTGCATTCTTTTGAGGTGAATACGAGGTATCACGTCCGGTGAAACTATTTTCCGTTGCTCCGGAGGCTTTACGACACAGGCCTATTTTTCGGTAATTCGGTCCACGGGAACGCGTTAAGACCGGGTCCGACAATTTCGGCTGACACGACACTAGCGAAAACACTCGCGATAATAAGGGAATGACCCTACCTTTCGATGACTTCTCTCTCGATTTGTACGTAGAGACGGCGTGGAGGATCGTTTGCTGGGATCGTAGCGGATTTCGTTCTGTTGGCTGCTACGGAAATCTCGATCAGTCGCCAGCGAAGAGGAGGACGCCTGTCGGTATTCAGCGATGATGCTGGATGTGGCATAATCGGCGTGATGCGTCGTGGTGTCTGGATCGGATGCGTCGACGGTCGCTTCGGAAAGCGGCGTCTGGGCTGGTGCGAAGGCAGGTCGCTGGTATACGAGGACTCTCGGAACACCCTCCAAATATTCACGCACAAGTGATCGTATGAAATTCTTCCTACTCGCACGTCGCGTTCTTCGCAAACCGGAAGCACGATTCATTCACCAGGTTTTTCTGTACTTTCGACTAAGATCTGAGGGATAAGCGGCGGTCTCAACGTCACAAAGCCGATTTCTATACTCCTTCAATTTGATGAAGGTCAACCCCAGTTGTATGGAAGAACCCGTGGAAGAATTCGTAGTTAAATGTAATGTTCAAAGTAGAACTAGTATTATAAACACTTGATAAAATTAATGGATGTGGAAATAGTAGACTTGGTAAAAGAACTTGTACTTGGATATTGTAAAAGTAAAAATAAAATATATTCTAGGTTTAAAGTATACAAGAACTGAAATTATTCTAAGTCTAAGACTAAGTTAGAATGGAAATAGAAATACGATGCCTGAACCCCACATTGAGGTGGCTAACGACCTAGGACTAGAAGTTTCGACTCCTCGGTAGGAGATCTCGAGTCAGAGTGTGTGCTCTGGAGACGCGTCTCTGACCTCCTCGGTTCAGGGGGCACTACGGTCGCGGACGCTCGTGGTAGGGAGATCGCGGTCCCGCGAGTGGGGGACTCGCGTTTCGAGGCGGAGAGCGCACGGTCCAGCGACTGGGGACCCGCGACTCGTGGTGGAGCTAGCGGCGCATGCCGCTGGCCGGACGCATCTTACTTAGTGTAACTTAGATATAGGAATTCTTATATATGCGTCATGATATGGTATGTATGTCGTAGCTTAGAAGTAATATATAGGTTCTAGCAGATCCTGTTCCCGGAATTGGAAAAGACACCATTCTGGTGATGGGCTGCGGCTACGTCTTCCTGCAGGACGGAATCCTCGGTGCGAGGGAGATAGGGCTGCCCGTCCTTGGTGCGGGCGAGACAGGTATACTCGGTGGTGCGAGTGAGACACTGGTCCCCGGTACGAGCGAGACAGGTATACTCGGCGGTGCGAGTGAGGTAGCGGAACTCGGTGTGAGTGAGCGCGTGCAGGTATGCGCGCGCGAACACTTCCAGTTGCTGGTTCAGCAGGCGAGTTTGGCTGGTTGCATGTGTCCAGGGGTTGATGCTGGGGGGTGCGAATAGGTTGATGGGTGGCAGGCGGTACGCCTGACGTCACAAAATGCGACACTTCCTTTCTAGGAAATTACGTTCCCAGATATCTCTGTATCGAAGCTATAGATTTCTAATTCTCCTTAAAACGCGATATCGGACCTCATCCCTATGTCTCATGATAAGATATAATATTCATTGCGAGGTGTTATGTATTCCTCGTCTGCACTTCAAGTGAATGTAAATGCGACACTTCCTTTCTAAAAAATAGCGTTTCCAGATTTCTACGAATCGTAGCAATCGATTTCTAATGCTTCTTAAAACGCGATATCGCATCTCACTTCTATGTTTCATGATAAGGTATAATATTAATTGCGAAGTGTCATGTATACATCGTATTCACTTCAAGTGAATGTAAGTGCGACATTTCCTTGCTAGGAAATAGCGTTTGCAGATGTCTACGTATCCAAGCAACAGAGTTCTAGAGCTTCTTAAATCGCGATATAGCATCTCATTCCTATGGTTCATGATAAGATATAATATTCATTGCGAATTGTCACTTGTACCTCGTACTCACTTCAGGTGAATGTAAATGCGACACTTCCTTCCTAGGAAATATCGTTTTCAGATGTCAACGTATCCAAGCAACAGAGATCTAAAGCTTCTTAAATCGCGATATAGCATCTCATTCCTATGGTTCATAATAAGATATAATATCCATTGCGAAATGTGATGTACACCTCGCATTCGCATCAAAAGAATGTTAATGCGACGCTTCCTTGATAGGAAATAGCGTTTCCAGATGTCTAAGTATCGAAACAGTAGAGTCCTAATGCTTCTTAAAACGTGATGTCGCACCTCATTTCTCTGTTTCATGATAAGATGTAATATTCATTGCGAAGTGTCATGTATACCTCGTATTCACTTCAAAGGAAAGTAAATGCGACTCATCCATGCTAGGAAATAGCGTTTGCAGATGTCTACGTATCGAAGCAGTAGTGTTCTAATGCTACTTAAATCGCGATATCGCATCTCATTTCTATGTTACATGATAAGATATAATGTTCATTGCGATGTGTCATGTATACCTCGTATTCACTTCAAAAGAGTGTAAGTGCGACACTTCCATGCTAGGAAATAGCGTTTGTAGATGTCTCCGCATCTAGGCCATAGATTTCTAATGCTTCTTAAAACGCGATGTCGCATCTCTCTCCAATGTTTCATGATAAGATTTAATAATCATTGCGAAGTGTCATGTATACCTCGTATTCACTTCATAAGAATGTAAATGCGACTATTGCTTGCTAGGAAATAGCGTTTGCAGATGTCTACGTATCGTAGCAATAGAGTTCTAATGCTACTTAAATCGCGATATCGCATCTCATTTATATCTTTCGTGATAAGATATAATATTCATTGCGAAGTCTCATGTATACCTCGTATTCACTTCAAAAGAATGTAAATGCGACTATTGCTTGCTAGGAAATAGCGTTTGCAGAGGTCTGCGTATCGTGGCAATAGAGTTATAATGCTTCTTAGATCGCGATATCGCATCTCATTTCTATGTTTCGTGATAAGTTATAATATTCATTCCCAAGTGTCATGTAAACCTCGAATTCACTTCAAAAGAATGTAAATGCGACTATTGCTTGCTAGAATATAGCGTTTGCAGATGTCTACGTATCGTAGCAATAGAGTTCTAATGCCTCTCAAAACGCGATATCGCATCTCATTTCTATGCTTCATGATAAGGTATAGTATTCATTGCGATGTGTCATGTATACCTCGTATTCACTTCAAAAGAATGTAAATGCGACTATTGCTTGCTAGGAAATAGCGCCTGCTGATGCCTACGTGTCGTAGCAATAGAGTTCTAATGCTTCTTACATCACGATATCGCATCTCATTTCTATGTTTCGTGATAAGTTATAATATTCATTCCGAAGTGTCATGTATACCTCGTATTCACTTAAAAAGAATGTAAATGCGACTATTGCTTGCTAGGCAATAGCGTTTGCAGATGCCTACGTATCGTAGCAATAGAGTTCTAATGCTTCTTAGATCGCGAAATCGCATCTCAATCCTATGTTTCGTGATAAGTTATAATATTCATTCCGAAGTGTCATGTATACCTCGAATTCACTGCAAAACAATGTAAATGCGAATCTTCCTTGCTAGGAAATAGCGTTTACAGATGTCTACGTATCGTAGCAATAGAGTTCTAATGCTTCTCAAAACGCGATATCGCATCTCATATCTATGCTTCATGATAAATATAATATTCATTGCGAAGTGTCATGTATACCTCGCATTCACTACAAAAGAATGTAAATGCGACTATTCCCTGCTAGGAAATAGCGTTTGCAGATGCCTACTTATCGTAGCAATAGAGTTCTAATGCTTCTTATATCGCGATATCGCATCTCATTTCCATGTTTCGTGATAAGTAATAATATTCATTCCAAAGTGTCATGTATACCTCGAATTCAATTCAAAAGAATCTAAATGCGACATTTCCATGCTAGGAAATAGCCTTTGCAGATATCTCCGCATCGAGGCAATAGAGTTCGATTGCTTCTTAAAATGCGATATCGCATCTCAGTTCTATGTTTCATGATAAGATAAAATATTCATTGCGAAGTGTCATGTATACCTTGTATTCTCTTCAAAAGAATGTAAATGCCAATATTGGTTGCTAGGAAATAGCGATTGCAGATGTCTATGTATCGTAGCAATAGCGTTCTAATGCTTCTCAAAACGCGATATCGCAACTCATTTCTATGCTTCATGATGAGATATAATATTCATTGCGATGTGTCATGTATACCTCGTATTCACTTCAAAAGAATGTAAGTGCGCAAACTTCCATGCTATGAAATAGCGCTTGCAGATGTCTACGTTTCGTAGCAATAGTGTTCTAATGCTTCTCAAAACGCGATATCGCATCCCATTTATATATTTCCTGATAAGATATAATATTCATTGCAAAGTGTCATGTACACCTCGTATTCACATCAAAAGAATGTAAATGCGACACTTCCATGCTAGGAAATAGCGTCTGCAGATGTCTACGCGTCGAGGCAATATAGTTCTAATGCTTCTTAAAACGCGATATCGCATCTCATTTCTATGTGTAGTGATAAGTTATAATATTCATTCCGAAGTGTCATGTAAACCTCGAAATCACTTCAAAAGTATGTAAATGCGACTATTGCTTGCTAGCAAATAGCGTTTGCAGATTTCTACGTATCGTAGCGATAGTGTTCTAATGCTACTTAAATCGCGATATCGCATCTTATTTCTATGTATCGTGATAAGTTATAATATTCATTCCGAAGTGTCATGTAATCCTAGAATTCACTTCAAAAGAATGTAAATGCGACTATTGCTTGCTAGGAAATAGCGATTGCAGATGTCTACGTGTCGTAGCAATAGAGTTCTAGTGCTTCTCAAAACGTGATATCGCATCTTATTTCTATGTTTCGTGATAAGATATAATATTCATTGCGAAGTGTCATGTATACCTCGTATTCACTCCAAACGAATGTAAATGCGACACTTACTTGCTAGGAAATAGCGTTTGCAGATGTCTACGTATCGTAGCAATAGGGTTCTAATGCTTCTCAAAACTCGATATCGCATCTCATTTCTATGCTTCATGATAAGATATAATATTCATTGCGAAGTGTCATGTATACCCAGTATTCACTTCAAACGAATGTAAATGCGACACTTCCTTGCTAGGAAATAGCGTATTCAGATGTCTACGTATCGTAGCAGTAGAGTTCTAATGCAACGTAAATCGCGATATCGCATCTCATTTCTATGTTTCGTGATAAGATAAAATATACATTGCGAAGTGTCATGTATGCCTTGTATTCTCTTCAAAAGAATGTAAATGCCAATATTGGTTGCTAGGAAATAGCGATTGCAGATGTCTATGTATCGTAGCAATAGCGTTCTAATGCTTCTTACATCGCGATACCGCATCTCATTTCTATGTGTAGTGATAAGTTATAATATTCATTCCGAAGTGTCATGTAAACCTCGAAATCACTTCAAAAGTATGTAAATGCGACTATTGCTTGCTAGCAAATAGCGTTTGCAGATGTTTACGTATCGTAGCAATAGAGTTCTAAAGATTCTCAAAACGCGATATCGCATCTCATTTCTGTGTTTCCTGATAAGATATAATATTCATTGCGAAGTGTCATGTACACCTCGTATTCACTTCAAAAGAATGTAAATGCGACACTTCCATGCTAGGAAATAGCGTTTGCAGAATTCTCCGCATCGAGGCAATAGAGTTCATTTGCTTCTTAAAATGCGATATCGCATCTCACTTCTATGTTTCATGATAAGATATAATATTCATTGCGAAGTGTCATGTATACCTTGTATTCACTTCAAAAGAATGTAAATGCGAATATTGGGTGCTAGGAAATAGCGATTGCAGGTATCTACGTATCGTAACAATAGCGTTCTAATGCTTCTTAGATCGCGATATCGCATCTCATTTCTATGTGTAGTGATAAGATATATCATTCATTTCGAATTGTCATGTATACCTCGTATTCACTTCAAAGGAATGTAAGTGCGACACTTCCATGCTAGGAAATAGCGTTTGCAGAATTCTCCGCATCGAGGCCATAGCGTTCTAATGCTACTTAAATCGCGATATCAGATCTCATTTATATGTTTCGTGATAAGATATAATATTCATTGCGAAGTGTCATGTATACCTCGTATTCGCTTCAAAGGAATGTTAATGCGACTATTGATTGCTAGGAAATAGCGTTTGCAGATGCATACGTGTCGTAGCAATAGAGTTCTAATGCTTCTCAGATCGCATTACCGCACCTCTTTTCTATGTGTAGTGATAAGTTATAATATTCATTCCGAAGTGTCATGTAGACCTCGAATTCACTCCAAACGAAAGTAAATGCGACTATTGCTTGCTAGGAAATAGCGTGTGCAGATGTCTACGTATCGTAGCAATAGCGTTCTAATGCTACTTAAATCGCGATATCAGATCTCATTTCTATGTTTCGTGATAAGATATAATATTCATCGCGAAGTGTCATGTATACCTCGTATTCACTTCAAAAGAATGTAAATGCGAATCTTCCTTGCTAGGAAATAGCGTATTCAGATGTCTACGTATCGTAGCAGTAGAGTTCTAATGCAACGTAAATCGCGATATCGCATCTCATTTCTATGTTTCGTGATAAGATAAAATATACATTGCGAAGTGTCATGTATGCCTTGTATTCTCTTCAAAAGAATGTAAATGCCAATATTGGTTGCTAGGAAATAGCGATTGCAGATGTCTATGTATCGTAGCAATAGCGTTCTAATGCTTCTTACATCGCGATACCGCATCTCATTTCTATGTGTAGTGATAAGTTATAATATTCATTCCGAAGTGTCATGTAAACCTCGAAATCACTTCAAAAGTATGTAAATGCGACTATTGCTTGCTAGCAAATAGCGTTTGCAGATGTTTACGTATCGTAGCAATAGAGTTCTAAAGATTCTCAAAACGCGATATCGCATCTCATTTCTGTGTTTCCTGATAAGATATAATATTCATTGCGAAGTGTCATGTACACCTCGTATTCACTTCAAAAGAATGTAAATGCGACACTTCCATGCTAGGAAATAGCGTTTGCAGAATTCTCCGCATCGAGGCAATAGAGTTCATTTGCTTCTTAAAATGCGATATCGCATCTCACTTCTATGTTTCATGATAAGATATAATATTCATTGCGAAGTGTCATGTATACCTTGTATTCACTTCAAAAGAATGTAAATGCGAATATTGGGTGCTAGGAAATAGCGATTGCAGGTATCTACGTATCGTAGCAATAGCGTTCTAATGCTTCTTAGATCGCGATATCGCATCTCATTTCTATGTGTAGTGATAAGATATATCATTCATTTCGAATTGTCATGTATACCTCGTATTCACTTCAAAGGAATGTAAGTGCGACACTTCCATGCTAGGAAATAGCGTTTGCAGAATTCTCCGCATCGAGGCCATAGCGTTCTAATGCTACTTAAATCGCGATATCAGATCTCATTTATATGTTTCGTGATAAGATATAATATTCATTGCGAAGTGTCATGTATACCTCGTATTCGCTTCAAAGGAATGTTAATGCGACTATTGATTGCTAGGAAATAGCGTTTGCAGATGCATACGTGTCGTAGCAATAGAGTTCTAATGCTTCTCAGATCGCATTACCGCACCTCTTTTCTATGTGTAGTGATAAGTTATAATATTCATTCCGAAGTGTCATGTAGACCTCGAATTCACTCCAAACGAAAGTAAATGCGACTATTCCTTGCTAGGAAATAGCGTGTGCAGATGTCTACGTATCGTAGCAGTAGCGTTCTAATGCTACTTAAATCGCGATATCAGATCTCATTTCTATGTTTCGTGATAAGATATAATATTCATCGCGAAGTGTCATGTATACCTCGTATTCACTTCAAAAGAATGTAAATGCGAATCTTCCTTGCTAGGAAATAGCGTATTTAGATGTCCACATATCGTAGCAATAGAGTTCTAATGCTACGTAAATCGCGATATCGCATCTCATTTCTATGCTTCATGATAAGATATAATATTCATTGCGAAGTGTCATGTATACCTCGTATTCACTCCAAACCAATGTAAATGCGAATCTTCCTTGCTAGGAAATAGCGTTTGCAGATGTCTACGTATCGTAGCAATGGAGTTCTAATGCTACTTAAATCGCGATATCAGATCTCATTTATATGTTTCGTGATAAGATATAATATTCATTGCGATGTGTCATGTATACCTCGTATTCACTTCAAAAGAATGTAAATGCGACACTTCCTTGCTAGGAAATAGCGTATTCAGATGTCCACATATCGTAGCAATAGAGTTCTAATGCTACGTAAATCGCGATATCGCATCTCATTTCTATGCTTCATGATGAGATATAATATTCATTGCGAAGTGTCATGTATACCTCGTATTCACTCCAAACCAATGTAAATGCGACACTTCCTTGCTAGGAAATAGCGTACTCAGATGTCTACGTATCGTAGCAATAGAGTTCTAATGCTCCTTAAAACGCGATATCGCATTTCACTTCTATGTTTCATGATAAGATATAATATTCATTGCGAAGTGTCATGTACACCTCGTATTCACTTCAAAAGAATGTAAATGCGACACTTCCACGCTAGGAAATAGCGTCTGCAGATGTCTACACGTCGAGGCAATAGAGTTCTAATGCTTCTTAAAACGCGATGTCGCATTTCCCTTCAATGTTTCATGATAAGATATAATATTCATTGCGAAGTGTCATGTATACCTCGTATTCACTTCAAAAGAATGTAAATGCGACTATTCCCTGCTAGGATATAGCGTTTGCAGATGCCTACGTATCGTAGCAATAGAGTTCTAATGCTTCTTATATCGCGATATCGCATCTCATTTCCATGTTTCGTGATAAGTAATAATATTCATTCCAAAGTGTCATGTATACCTCGAATTCAATTCAAAAGAATCTAAATGCGACATTTCCATGCTAGGAAATAGCCTTTGCAGATATCTCCGCATCGAGGCAATAGAGTTCGATTGCTTCTTAAAATGCGATGTCGCATCTCACTTCTATGTTTCATGATAAGATAAAATATTCATTGCGAAGTGTCATGTATACCTTGTATTCTCTTCAAAAGAATGTAAATGCCAATATTGGTTGCTAGGAAATAGCGATTGCAGATGTCTATGTATCATAGCAATAGCGTTCTAATGCTTCTCAAAACGCGATATCGCAACTCATTTCTATGCTTCAGGATGAGATATAATATTCATCGCGAAGTGTCATGTATACCTCGTATTCACTTCAAAAGAATGTAAATGCGAATCTTCCTTGCTAGGAAATAGCGTTTGCAGATGTCTACGTATCGTAGCAATGGAGTTCTAATGCTACTTAAATCGCGATATCAGATCTCATTTATATGTTTCGTGATAAGATATAATATTCATTGCGAAGTGTCATGTATACCTCGTACTCACTTCAAAAGAATGTAAATGAGACACTTCCACGCTAGGAAATTGCGTCTGCAGATGTCTACACGTCGAGGCAATAGAGTTCTAATGCTTCTTAAAACGCGATGTCGCATTTCCCTTCAATGTTTCATGATAAGATATAATATTCATTGCGAAGTGTCATGTATACCTCGTATTCACTTCAAAAGAATGTTAATGCGACTACTCCCTACTAGGAAATAACGTTTGCAGATGCCTACGTATCGTAACAATAGAGTTCTAATGCTTCTTATATCGCGATATCGCATCTCATTTCCATGTTTCGTGATAAGTTATAATATTCATTCCAAAGTGTCATGTATACCTCGAATTCAATTCAAAAGAATCTAAATGCGACATTTCCATGCTAGGAAATAGCCTTTGCAGATATCTCCGCATCGAGGCAATAGAGTCCGATTGCTTCTTAAAATGCGATATCGCATCTCACTTCTATGTTTCATGATAAGATAAAATATTCATTGCGAAGTGTCATGTATACCTTGTATTCTCTTCAAAAGAATGTAAATGCCAATATTGGTTGCTAGGAAATAGCGATTGCAGATGTCTATGTATCGTAGCAATAGCGTTCTAATGCTTCTCAAAACGCGATATCGCAACTCATTTCTGTGCTTCATGATGAGATATAATATTCATTGCGATGTGTCATGTATACCTCGCATTCACTTCAAAAGAATGTAAATGCGACCATTGCTTGCTAGAGAGTATTGTTTGCAGATGTCTACGTATCGTAGCAATAGAATTCTAATGCTACTTAAATCGCGATATCGCATCTCATTTATATGTTTCGTGTTAAGGTATAACATTCATTGCGATGTGTCATGTATACCTCGTATTCAATTCAAAACAATGTAAGTGCGCAAACTTCCATGCTATGAAATAGCGCTTGCAGATGTCTACGTTTCGTAGCAATAGTGTTCTAATGCTTCTCAAAACGCGATATCGCATCCCATTTATATATTTCCTGATAAGATATAATATTCATTGCAAAGTGTCATGTACACCTCGTATTCACTTCTAAAGAATGTAAATGCGACACTTCCATGCTAGGAAATAGCGTCTGCAGATGTCTACGCGTCGAGGCAATATAGTTCTAATGCTTCTTAAAACGCGATATCGCATCTCATTTCTATGTGTAGTGATAAGTTATAATATTCATTCCGAAGTGTCATGTAAACCTCGAAATCACTTCAAAAGAATGTAAATGCGACTATTGCTTGCTAGGAAGTAGCGTTTGCAGATGTCTACGTATCGTAGCAATGGAGGTCTAATGCTTCTCAAAACGCGATATCGCATCTCATTTCTATGTTTCCTGATAAGATATAATATTCATTGCGAAGTGTCATGTACACCTCGTATTCACTTCAAAAGAATGTAAATGCGACACTTCCATGCTAGGAAATAGCGTCTGCAGATGTCTACGCGTCGAGGCAATATAGTTCTAATGCTTCTTAAAACGCGATATCGCATTTCACTTCTATGTTTCATGATAAGATATAATATTCATTGCGAAGTGTCATGTACACCTCGTATTCACTTCAAAAGAATGTAAATGCGACACTTCCACTCTAGGAAATAGCGTTTGCAGAATTCTCCGCATCGAGGCCATAGAGTTCTAATGCTTCTTAAAACGCGATATCGCATCTCTCTTCTATGTTTCATGATAAGATATAATATTCATTGCGAAGTGTCATGTATACCTCGTATTCACTTCAAAAGAATGTAAGTGCGACACTTCCATACTAGGAAATAGCGCTTGCGGATGTCTACGTTTCGTAGCAATAGTGTTCTAATGCTTCTCAAAACGTGATATCGCATCCCATTTATATATTTCCTGATAAGATATAATATTCATTGCGAAGTGTCATGCATACCCCGTATTCACTTCAAAAGAATGTAAATGCGACTATTGCTTGCTAGGAAATGGCGTGTGCAGATGTCTACGTATCGTAGCAATAGAGTTCTAATGCTTTTTAAATCGCGATATCGCATCTCATTTCTATGCTTCATGATAAGATATTTTATTCATTGTGTAGTGTCATGTATACATCGTATTCAAATCAAATGAATGTAAATGCTATACTTCCTTGCTAGGAAATAGCGTTTGCATATGTCTACGTATTGTAGCAAGAGAGCTCTCGTGCTTTTTAAATCGCGATTTCGCATCTCATTTCTATGTTTCATGATAAGATGTAATATTCATAGTGCAGTGTTATGTATACCTCGTATTCACTCCAAGCGTATGTAAATGCGATATGTCCTTGCTAGGAAATAGCGTATTCAGATGTCTACGTATCGTAGCAATAGAGTTCTAATGCTTCTTAAAACGCGATATCGCATCTCTCTTCTATGTTTCATGATAAGATATAATATTCATTGCGAACTGACATGTATTCCTCGTATTCACTTCAAAAGAATGTAAATGGGACTATTGCTTGCTAGGAAATAGCGTTTGCAGATGCCTACGTATTGTGGTAATAGAATTCTAATGCTTCTTAGATCGCGATATCGCATCACATTTCTATGTTTCGTGATAAGTTATAATATTCATTCCGAAGTGTCATGTATACCTCGAATTCACTTCAAAAGAATGTAAATGCTACACTTCCATCCTAGGAAATAGCGTTTGCAGATGTCTATGTATCGTAGCAATAGAGTTCTAATGTTTCTGAAAACGCGATATCGCATCTCATTTCTATGCTTCATGATAAGATATAATATTGATTGCGAAGCGTCATTTATACCTCGTATTCACTCCAAACGAATGTAAATGCGACATTTCCTTGCTAGGAAATAGCGTATTCAGATGTCTACGTATCGTAGCAATAGAGTTCTTATGCTGCTTACATCGCGATATCGCAACTCATTTATATGTTTCGTGATAAGTTATAATATTCATTCCGAAGTGTCATCTATACCTCGAATTCACTTCAAAAGTATGTAAATGCGACACTTCCATCCTAGGAAATAGCGTTTGCAGATGTCTACGTATCGTAGCAATGGAGTTCTAATGCTACTTAAATCGTGATATCGCATCTCATTTCTATGTTTCGTGATAAGTTATAATATTCATTCCGAAGTGTCATCTATACCTCGAATTCACTTCAAAAGCATGTAAATGCGACACTTCCATCCTAGGAAATAGCGTTTGCAGATGTCTACGTATCGTAGCAATAGCGTTCTGACACTTCTTAAAACGCGTTATCGCATGTCATTTCTATGTTTCATGATAAGATATAATATTCATTGCTAAGTGTTATGTATGCCTCGTATTCGCTTCAAAAGTATGTAAATGCGACACTTCCTTGCTAGGAAATAGCGTTTCTACATATCTAAGTATCGAAACAATAGAGTTCCAATGCTTCCTAAAACGTCATGTCGCACCTCATTTCTATGTTTCGTGATAAGATGTAATATTCATTGCGAAGAGTCATGTACACCTCGTATTCACTTGACAAGAATGTAAATGCAACACTTCCATGTTAGGAAATAGCGTCTGCAGATGTCTACGAGTCGAGGCAATAGAGTTCGAATGCTTCTTAAAACGCGATATCGAATCTCACTGCTATGTTTCGTGATAAGATATAATATTCATTGCGAAGTGTTATGTATACCTCGTATACACTCCAAACAAATGTAAATGCGACACTTCCTTGCTAGGAAATAGCGTTTGCAGATGTCTCCGCATCGAGGCCATAGAGTTCTAATGCTTCTTGAAATGCGATATCGCACCTCACTTCTATGTTTCGTGATAAGATATAATATTCATTGCGAAGTGTCATGTATACCTCGTATTCACTTCAAAAGAATGTAAATGCACCACTACCTTGCTAGGAAATAGCGTATTCAGATGTCTACGTATCGTAGCAATAGAGTTCTAATGCTGCTTACATCGCGATATCGCAACTCATTTATATGTTTCGTGATAAGTTATAATATTCATTGCGAAATGTCACATATACCTGGTATTCACTTCAAAAGAAAGTAAATGCGGCACAACAATGCTAGGAAATAGCGCTTGCATATGTCAACGTACCGTAGCAATAGAGTTCTAATACTGCTTAAAATGCGATATCGCATCTCACTTCTATGTTTAAAGATAAGATATAATATTCATTGCGAAGTTTCACTTATACCTCGTATTCACTTCAAATGAATGTAAATGTGACACTTCCTTTCTAGGAAATAGCGTTTGCAGATATCTTCGTATCGTAGCAATAGCGTTCTGACACTTCTTAAAACGCGTTATCGCATGTCATTTCTATCTTTCATGATAAGATATAATATTCATTGCTAAGTGTCATGTATGCCTCGTATTCGCTTCAAACGAATGTAAATGCGACACTTCCTTGCTAGGAAATAGCGTTTCCACATATCTAAGTATCGAAACAATAGAGTTCCAATGCTTCCTAAAACGTGATGTCGCATCTCACTGCTATGTTTCGTGATAAGATATAATATTCATTGCGAAGTGTTATGTATACCTCGTATACACTCCAAACAAATTTAAATGCGACACTTCCTTGCTAGGAAATAGCGTTTGCAGATGTCTCCGCATCGAGGCCATAGAGTTCTAATGCTTCTTGAAACGCGATATCGCACCTCACTTCTGTGTTTCATGATAAGATATAATGTTCATTGCGAAGTGTAATGTATACCTCGTATTCACTTCAAAAGAATGTAAATGCGAATCTTCCTTGCTAGGAAATAGCGTTTGCAGATGTCTACGTATCGTAGCAATAGAGTTCTAATGCTTCTCAAAACGCGATATCGCATCTCATTTCTATGCTTCATGATAAGATATAATACACATTGCGAAGTGTCATGTATACCTCGTATTCACTTCAAAAGAATGTAAATGCGACACTTCCATGCTAGGAAAAAGCGTCTGCAGATGTTTACGTATCGTAGCGATAGAGTTCTAATGCTTCTCAAAACGCGATATCGCATTTCGTTACTGTGTTTCGTGATAAGATACAATGTTCGTTGCGAAGTGTCATGTATACCTTGTATTCACTTCAAAAGAATGTAAATGCAACACTTCCTTGCTAGGAAATAGCGTTTCCAGATGTCCACGTATTGTAGCAATAGAGATCTAATGCTTCTTTAAACGCGATATCGCATCTCGTTTATATGTTTCGTGATAAGATATAATACTCATCGCGAAGTGTCATGTATAACTCCTATTCACTTCAAAAGAATGTTAATGCGACACTTCCTTGCTAGGAAATAGCGTTTGCACACTTCTACGTATCGTACCAATCGTTCTAATGCATCTTAAAACGAGATATCGCATCTCATTTCTATGTTTCATGATAAGATGTAATATTCATTCCGAAGTGTTATGTATTCCTCGTCTACACTTCAAATGGATGTAAATGCAACACTTCCTTGCTAGGATATAGCTGGTCCAGATGTCTACGTACCGAAGCAGTAGAGTTCTAATGCTTCTTAAAACGCGGCATCGCATCTCATTTCTATGTTTCACGATATGATGTAAAATTCATTGTGAAGTGTAATGTATACCGCGTTTACACATCAAAAGAATGTAAATGCCACATTTCCTTCCTAGGAAATAGCGTTTCCAAATTTCTACGTATCGAGGCAATACAGTTCTAATGTTCCTTTAAACCCGATATCGCATCTCAATTCTATGTTGCATGATAAGCTTCAATATTCACAGCGAAGTGTTATGTATACCTCGTCTACACATCAAACGAATGTAAATGCCACATTTCCTTGCTAGGAAATAGCGTTTCCAGATTTCTACGTATCGAAACTATAGGGTTGTAATGCTTCTTAAAACGCGACATCGCATCTCAGTTCTATGTATCACGATAACATATAATATTCATTGCGAAGTGATATGTATACCTCGTCTACACTTGAAAAGAATGTAAATTCCACACCACCTTTCTAGGAAATGCGTTTCCAGATGTCTACGTATCGAAGCAACAGAGTTCTTATGCTTCTTAAAAAGCGATATCGCATCGCAGTTCTATGTTCCATGATATGATATAGTATTCATTACGAAGTGTTATGTATAGCTCGTCACCACTTCAAAAGCATGTAAATGCCACACTTCCTTGCTAGGAAATGCGTTTCCGGATGTCTACGTATAGAAACAATAGTTTTGTAATGCTTCTTAATACGCGATATAGCGTCTCATTTCTATGTTTCATGATATGGTAGAAAATTCATTGTAAAGTGTTATGTGCAGCTCGTCTACACATCAAAAGAATGTAAATGCCACACTTCCTTGCTAGGAAATGCGTTTCCAGATGTCTACGTATCGAAGCATTAGAGTTCTAATGCTTCTTAAAACGAAATATCGGAACTCATTTTTATGTTCCATGATATGATACAACATTCATTGCGAAGTGTTATGTGTACCTCATAATCACTTCTAAAGAATGTAAATGCGGCACTTCCTTGCCAGGAAATAGCGTTTGCAGATGTCTACGTATCGTAGCAATAGATTTCTAATGCTCTTTAAATCCCGATATCGCATCTCATTACAATGTTTCATGCTAGCTATAATATTCATTGTTGAGTGTTATGTAAAGCTCGTACTCACTTCAAAAGAATGTAAATGCGACACTTTCTTGCTATTAAATTGCGTTTGCAGATGTCTACATATCGTAGCAATAGAGTTCTAATGCTCTTCAAATCGCGATGTCGCATCGCATTTGTATGTTTCATGATAAGATATAATATTCATTGTGGAGTGTTATGCATACCTCGTATTCACTTCAAATGAATGTAAATTGCGACACTTCCTTTCTCGGAAATTACATTTCCAGATTTCTCCGTATCGAAGCAATCGAGTTCAAATGCTTCTTAAAACGCGATATCGCATCAAATTTCTATGTTTCATCATAAGGTATAATATTCATTGTGGAGTGTTATGTATACCTCGTATTCACTTGAAAATAATGTCAGTACGACACTTGCTTGCTAGGAAGTAGCGGTCGCAGATGTCTACGTACCGTAGCAATAGTGTTCTAATTCTTCTTAAAACGCGGTATCGCCCCGCATTTCTATGTTTCACGACAAGATATAATATTCATTGTGCAGTGTTATGTATACCTCATATTCACTTCAAAAGAATGAAAATGCGACACTTCCTTGCTAGGAAATAACGTTTGCAGATGTCTACGTATCGAAGCAATAGAGTTCTAATGCTTCTTAAAACGAGATATGGCATCTCATTTCTATGTTTCATGATAAGATATAATATTTATTGCGTAGTGTTATGTATACCTCTCATACACTTTAAATTAATGTAAATTCGAAACTTCCTTGTTAGGAAATAGCGTTTGCAGATGTCTACGTATCGAAATAATAGAGTTCGAATGCTTCTTAAAACAAGATGTCGCATCTCATTTCTATGTTGCATGATAAGTTATAATATTCATTGTGGAGTGTTATGTATACCACGTATTCAATTCAAAAGAATGTAAATGCGACACTTCCTTGCTATTAAGTAGCGCTTGCAGATGTCTACGTATCGAAGCAATAGAGATTTAATGCTTCTTAAATTCGGATATCGCATCTAATTTCTATGTTTCATGATAAGATATAATATTCATTGCGAAGTGTTATGTGTACCTCGTATACACTTCAAATGAATGTAAACGCCGCACTTCCTTGCTAAGAAATATCGTTTCTAGATGTCTAGGTATCGAAGCAATGGAGTTCTAGTGCACCTTAAAACGCGATATCGCATCTCATTTCTATGTTTCATGATGAGATGTAATAGTCAAAGGAACACGTTACGTATATCTTGTCTACACTTCAAATGAATGTAAATCCCACACTTCCTTGCTACGGAATATAGCTTGCAAATGTCTACGTGTTGGGGCAACAGAGTTGTAATGCTTCGTTAAACGCGATTTCGCAGATGATTTCTGTGAAAAATGACAAGATGTATCTGTATGTAACGCGTTATGTATATCTTGACAACGCTTCAGAGGAATGTAAATCTCACACTTCCTTGCTACGGAATAGCTCTTCTAGATGACCAGATATCGAAGCATTAGAGTTCTAATGCTACATAAAGTGCGATGTTGCATCATATTTCTGTATTTTATGTTGAGATGTAAATCAATGCATCGTGTTAATTATATCTCGTCAGCACTTCGAAGGAATGTAAATCTCACGCTTCCTTACGACGGAATCGCGTTTCTAGATGTCTACGTATCGAAGCATTAGTGTTCTAATGCTTCATAAAACGCGATATCACATCTCATTTCTATGTCTCCCAATAAGATGTACTATTCATTGCAACAAGTTATGTATATCTCATCTAGACTTCAAAATATTGTAAGTGCCACACTTCCTTGCTTCGGAGTAGCGTTTCCAGAAGTCTACATATCGATGCAATAGATTTCTAATACTTCATGTAGCGCTATATCGCATCTCATATCTGTGTCTCATGTTAAGATGCAACGTCAACGCAAGCGTTACGTATATCTCGTCTGCACTTGAAAATAATGTAAATACCGCACTTGCTTGCTACGGAGCAGTGTTTCTAGATGTCTGCGAGTCGAGGCATAGGAGTTCTAATGCTTCATGGAACGAGATATAGCATTTCACATCAAGAGTTCGAAGTATGTATGTAGATTTTCATACACTGTATATATCATTATGCTCATCTGCTTCTGCGCCCCAAAAGTGTGGTTTCCACACTTCCTGACAAGAGGATAGCGATTCTGTTTGTAAATGTGCCGAAGAAATAGAGTTCTAATACATCATTCATCGCGATCTCGCATCACATTTCAATGTGTAATGTAAGATGTAATATTCAATGCAGCGCGTTACGTTTAACTCTTCAACACTTCTAGCGAATATGAACCCTACACTTCCTTGCAGGGGAATAGTGTTTTTAGATATCTACTTGTCGGGGCAATAAAGTTCTATTACTTTATTCAGATCGATGTCGCATCTCATTTCAATGCCGCATGTTGAGATTTAATATTCAATGAAACTCGTTTCGTTTATCTGCTTCTACACGTCAACAGTATAAAAATCCTACAATATTTTGCCAGGAGGTAGCGTTTCTAGATGTGCTCGTATTAAAGCAATAGATTTCTAATGCTATATAAAACGCGATATCGCATTTGATATCAACAGTAGGAAGTATGTAAGTAGATAAAAATACTCTACACATCTCGTTATGCTTGTCTGCATATACACGCCAAAAGACTGTGATTTCTACACTTCCTTGCAAGGGAATTGCGTTCTTAGATGTCTACTTTTCGAAGAAATAGAGTTCTATTGCTTCATTCAACACGATGTCGCTAGTCATTTCAATGATTCATGGTAAATTGCAATGTTCTATGCAATATGTTACATTTGTCTGCATCTAGACCTTAGAAGGATGTGAATCCTATACCTACCTGCAACAGAATATCGTTTCCAGATCTCTACGTGTCCAAGCAAGACATTTCTAATACTTCAATCAGCGCGATGTCGCATCTCATTTCAACGTTTCAATGCAAAGAATCTGTAATCATATATCCATAACATTGTGCTTAACTGTTAGAGGTCTTCAATAGAATGTGAACTATATAATTCCATGCAACGGTATGGCGCTCCGTAGTGTCTATCTGTTAAAGCAATCGAGCTAGAATTCTCCATGCAATCCGCTGGCGCATCCCATTTCATCGTTTCAAAGTAAGAATGCTGTAATCTCTTATGCATAGCTCTATGCTTATCTGCTTTAAAACTTCATAAGAATGTAAATTCTACAGCTCCATGCAACAGGATTGCCCTTCGTAGTGTCTACATGTCGAGACAATAGAGTATTAATGCATTATACAATGCCATGACTCATCTCATTTCAACGTTTCGAATTAAGTAAGCTGTAATCTTCTATGAAAAGCATTATAATTATCTGCTTCTACTCTACAATAGAATGTGAATTCTATAGATCCAAGCAACAGGAGGGCAGGCTCTCCACCATCCTACTGCCTGCCCTGATGCGGGCAAAGGATTCCCAGGGCCACTCAAACCGCGACCAACATCTATCTTATACTCTAACCGATTCATCGTTATGCGTTTTCCATTAAGCTTGCCGGGATCAGTGATATTAATTCGCTCAATCCAAATTATTATTTTCTTTTTAAGTTTCTCGATTTTTTTAGTTTCTCTCACGATATCGTCTATTTCGTTGTACCTTACACTTACAGTATGGTATATAATCTGTTGTTTGATATTTCTAGGATTTCCTCTTGATAAATGCAATGCTTCCACATATTCTCTTTCTCTTTCTCTTTAGTTACATTGTTGTTATTTTATGCTTTTCACCCTCCACATTCACTCTCTACACCATCTAGGAACAGGCGTTATACGATTACTGCAGGATGACGCCCCGGTCTCGTTACACCGAGATCGAGTGTTCTCTCTTGCATCCGTTGATTTATATATGTTATATATTGGAGAATATTTCCTCTTATCCTTTGTATTTTTCGAATGAAATTACATTGACAGAAGTACGAGCTAGTTCTGCACGCCTATTTGAAACAACATTAAATCACCTTGTTAAACAATAATATATTAAATGTGACTTGGACTTTTAAATTTGAATTTATAAACATCTACCAGGTAAATATGTTTTTCTTACTATTCATATTGTTATACATTCAGTGATTTATTGTGTGCTGTGATTTGATATATTAACTGCTTGATTATATTTTGCAATGAACTTTGCGTACCAAACATTGATTTTACTCCTGATGGGAGTAGATAGTTCTTCGTTTTATATTCTTATATCGCATTGATTATAAAAGTATATGATATCCTTTTTTTGCAGTCATGTATAATTATGTACATACAAAGTCGCGATTAAGTAGCTATGTGTTCAAATTCAATTCCGAATAATGCACTAAAAAGCATCCCAGGTAACAAACAGCAAGATGGTAGCGACACCATGCCGGCACTATATTGCCACTTCCGAGGAGTGTCAACTGATTCGTAGTCATCTGTGACCGGATTCGTTAACTAAAATGCCAGAACGTGTTACCAGCACGTTCTCGACAAGCGAATCGCGCAGCACCAGCACCATGGTGGCACGCGTATCATCGTTCCATTCAAGAATCTCCTCAGCAATGACGCAGGATCACATTTGGCAATGGGGAACCTGTGCTTTCATACAAATTAGAACCGTTAGATGTCAGTAGATGTTCAGCATTTGACTATTGATAGACATTTTGATGGTCGTTTTCCTATATTTATAGTTATTGAGCGAGTCGTATATATTTCTTTCAACCCATCATAGACTAAAAATATTATTTATAAAAAAATATTACTTATAAAATAAAAATTCATGCCGTTGCGTCCCTAACTTCGCCTTGTGTAATTTTTGAAATAACATGCTCTCATCGTATTTAATGTAACACTCAATTGCATGAATTTGTAACAATAAATTGAAGAAAATATATATAAAATAAGTGTATATATTTTTATGACAAAGTAATTATCGACTTTATGGAAAGAATCGCCCTATCGAGCTAGTTTATAGAAAATAATAAAATCGAGTTCTTATATCTTTGTTTTGTGCCGGTGTATCTATTTTGGAATCAAAATAAATAAATTGCGCAGTTTAGTCATTTTTCATATTTACTTATAATTTTTATGGAAACAGCTTCCCCATTAGTAAATGTCAGCCTACGCCACAACCACGCGTGTAGCTATGGTGAGCTGATAGTGTCATTGTCATGGCCGTGTAGCCCGTGTGCTATATCTCGGTGCTTTAATAGTGCCGTGATACGAATGCCGCCCCAGCACTAACAGTATGCCACTTTGTTAGCACATTTCTGTCACGGAATTCGTTCCATCCGTTGTCATTGGCGTGCCAATCGCTGGCTGTTTGGGATATTGTAGTGCATGAGGCAGACTTGTTCCTTATCATCGTCAAGGAGATGGATTTTCATTCCCCCCTTTTTGAATTTTTTAAATTATTGTTTGGAATTTTTGCCGTTTCTGTATCTCTATGATCGCATTGTGGATTCAACTTATGTACGATCTTTTTGGTCTTCATCTTTTGTTACACGTAATATTATATATGTGATGCACGTTTGTTACGTAATGCTCCGATTTGTAAGCCTCAGATAATTTTATTCTTTGGTAAAGTAACTTATTCGATTAATATATATTTATTAGACATAGATATAAACAATTAGAAAAATGTTATTAAAACGCTATTAAATATGTTGTTTCAATTATATATTTAAGGTCTGAAGATGTAGTTGCAATTAATGTCCGACATTTTACGTGACCCAATCGACGTATCGAGTGAGACTATGAAATATAAAAATCTTTTACTATTCATCGACCCCTTTACATGTTAAATGAATGATTAGTTCTGCAAGACAAGAAGCCTGAATTAGTGAGATATCTAGGAACATAAGTGATTTGTAAGTAACACATCTTTTCTCTTTGAAATATTTGCCTTTGCATAGAATAGAACGTATAGATATAATTTCCTGTTTTGTACCCATTTCGGTCCAATTCTATTATAGCCTTTGAGCAGAAGTAATATTGATTATACTTGATTTTTGCAATAGTTCTTTGATTAACAGATTTTATTAGCCCAGAATCATCATTTGACGGATGTATCAATCTACTTTGTAGCTACATAAGTTTCTTTTTCTGCTCGCTACTTCCCATTTTCAGTTCCGTATACTTATCCTTTATCACCATCATATATGTTGCGTAAAATTACAATAACTTTTTGTCCTCAAATTTTGCGGATATTTCAATTAAATTTCCTTTGATTAAATAAACGGAAATTAAAAAACAGTGGCACGTACCATTTCTTGGAAACGTTGTATCGTAATTTGCATCTGACTGTTTTGAAAGGCACGCACTTTACTTAAAGTTTGCAATGATTCGGTTAGCGAAGTAAAGAAATATTCTACTTTCGAAATTATTGGCTCTTGTAATTCTAAGGCAAATATATTCATCTGTCGACATCGTGAACATTGTTTTTTGGCAAAATTCCAGAAAAACAAATATACTATAAGTAAAATAATAAACATCATAATATTAAATTTAACTCTGTTCATCGTTGCCTTGTTGGACACATCCATAACAATATACAGGGTGGGGCAGTAGTAATTAGCACCTCAGATATCCACGAAACTATAAGTTTCATAGAAGATTTTGCTAATATAAAATTGCACAGTACAAAGCCCATTGATGAAAATAGTTTTTTTGTAAGTGGAGTTATGTTGGACATATGAAGGTTACCTTCATTTTTTAAAATGAATTGGTATGTCCATTCCACCGTAATACGATAGAGCATTTTAAAGCAAGTTTAACGATCTGTAACATGAAGGCATTGAAGGTTACAAAAAGTAAAGAAAGGCGATAATACTCACGGTTTTGATAGCAAATGAAACATACGTATTGTAAACAGTGGTGGAAGGCGTAATACTTATCGTTTACTTCACTGAGAATAAACACTGTTCGAAGGGCATTTCAATAGTTTGCAGCATAAGTTAAACATAATAAGATTAGTATTGAAAAATCGGTTCGAATACGTTTGGTTAGGCTGTTCTTTGTGTCGTTCATTTTATAAGTACTGAGCTGCGGATTCCTGAGGACAGCTCACAAAATTGTTGAACTATGTAAGATTATCATTGTGAATTTGAATCAAAAGCTAATTAAATTCCATTAGATTGTAAACAGATCTCAATGTTTCATTTTAGATAGTAAGATTAAATACTCTTGACAAAACTACAAGAATGGATACATACCTTTCTGTTATTATTATTTCATAAAGAATTATAATTGCAATTATATAGTTCATTACGATAAAAAGTATTTCTCAGAAAATTCTAAATATTAAATAAAAGAATCAAGTAAAACATTTTTAATAATTACGAATATGAAAAATACTTGAACATTCCAATAGAAAGATGTCTAAACAGGAGTTAGAAAAGTCAAACATTCAATTTCAATTCCAGAATTCATCTATAAGAGGTAAAATGTTTTGAAAGCTTTAATTACAGTCTTTAATACAAGCAGTTGGGCAGTATTTCAATTTTTAAGAAAATTGATGAAAGTCAACCATTTTGAAGTGGTCAGAATCTTTGTCGATTGAGCAATAAGTGAATAACAAATAACTGCATAAATTCCAGGCTTAAAAACTTATGGATTAAATCCTATGCAGACTCGTTTATGAGCGAGTTACTAAATAATAATCCACACTAAGTAATCATTCTAAAACTTAAACGATTACATCTGGAGAACTTACAAAGATATCAGAAGCGTGAAAAGTATGTGGTTTACCAAAAACTCTTCTAAAAGAACGGACGAAGCTAATAGAAATCTTTGTTGAAGTAAGCAAGTTCTAAACTTCTAAGCAACGCGATGGCCCTTATCTGCCTATGTTTCATAGCAAGTAAGTTCTGAATTTCTATGAAATCCGATGGAATTCCTCACTACTAATGTTTCAAAGTAAGTTCTCAAATTCTCAGTTCTACGTTTAAAACTATGTGTGTTCTATATATCTATGTAAAGTGATGGTTCCTATTAGTTGTGACGGAAACCTATATTTAATAAGTCAGGGAAGCTCGAAGGGGTTAATTATCTAAATGCTTTAAGGTGTAAAACGTACTTTAATCTAAAGCGATCTATCGTTCCAAGGTATCCGCTCACGTACAACTTTTCTTGGGCGCCAGCTGCTCAGAAAGTAGCAAAGGGATAGACAACACGACCCCGGGAACCCTGGGACGGAACAACCATTGAAACTTCGAAATGCTCCACCTCTCGACTACGCCTAGCCTAGTACACACACTCAGGTCGCGAGATACTGAAGTCACGGCATGTTTATTTATGGTCTCGTGGTGGGTTTAACTAACAAGGGCTACGGGAAACTACGCAACACGCCGCGAATTACCGGGTATCATAACTCGCTTCACGATATAAGATACAATATACAATATGCGACACAAGAAACGGAACGCTTTAGCGAATAAGCTCTCACGTTCTCTTCATCAGCTTCCTTGAATTCGCTGGTGGTCCTCGGGTCTCCTGGATCCTCCTCGGGGCTCCTTGGAGGAGTGGGCTGTAGGCTTCGGTATTGTTCGGGTCCATCGATCAGTGGACTTCGGCGATTTCCACTACTCGCCCCCTTGGGTGTCCTTGTGGGGATCCCCCTGAGCATTTAAATTGCGTAGCGCCTCGCACGCCCCGCTCCAATGGCTCACCTGTAGGGCCCCTGGACTTTTGGCTTCTCTATAGGGGGTTAAGGATGGTTGAGGACCTTCTCACATCCCAGAGCATTATAAAGCAGAGAAGCAGATAAGCATAATGCAATGCATAGAGCTTTACAACCTTCTAACTTACTTTGAACTGTTTATATAAAAACGATATTCCGTAGTAAGGAAGTGATGCATTTACATTCATTTGAAGTATAGAGGAGATATACATAACGCGTTGCATTGAAATTACATCTTATCATGTGACATAGAACTGATATGCGATATCGCGTTTTATAAAGAGTTAGAAATCTATTGCTTCGATGCGTAGACATCTAGAAACGCTATTCCGTCGCAAGGAAGTGTGGCATTTTTGAAGTGTGGCGTGGTATACATAACACTTCGTAATGAATATTATATCTTACCATCAATCATAGAAAAGAGCTGCGATCTCGCGTTATAAAAAGCTTTACAACTCTATCGCTTCGATGCGCAGACATCTGGAAACACTATTTCCTAGCCAAGAAGTGTGGCATTTACATTCTTTTGAAGTGTAGACGAGGTATACATAACACTTCGCAATGAATATTATATCTTATCATGATACATAGGAATGAGATGCGATATCGCGTTTTAAGAAGCATTAGAATTCTTTTGTTTCGATACGTAGACACCTGGAAACGCTATTTCCTAGCCAAGAAGTGTGGCATTTACATTCTTTTGAAGTGTAGACGAGGTATACAAGGAAGTGTGGCATTTACATTCTTTTGAAGTGTTGACGAGGTGTACATAACGCTTCGCAATGAATATTATATCTTATCATGAAACATAGAATTGAGATGCGATATCGTGTTCTAAGAAGCATTAGAACTATATTGCTACGATACGTTGGCATCTGCAAACTCTATTTCCTAGCAAGGAATAGTCGGATTTGATTCTTTTGAAGTGAATACGAGGTATACATGACACTTCGCAATGAATATTATATCTTATCACGAAACATAGAAATGAGATGCGATATCGCGATTTAAGTAACATTAGAACTCTATTGCTATGATACGTAGACATCTGAATACGCTATTTCCTAGCAAGGAAGTGTCGCATTTACATTCGTTTGGAGTGAATACGAGGTATACATGACACTTCGCAATGAATATTATATCTTATCATGAAGCAAAGAAATGAGATGCGATATCGAGTTTTGAGAAGCATTAGAACTCTATTGCTACGATACGTAGACATCTGCAAACGCTATTTCCTAGCAAGCAGTAGTCGCATTTACATTCTTTTGAAGTGAATTCGAGGTATACATGACACTTCGGAATGAATATTATAATTTATCACGAAACATAGAAATGAGATGCGATATTGCGATCTAAGAAGCATTAGAACTCTATTGCCTCGACGTGTAGACATCTGCAGACGCTATTTCCTAGCATGGAAGTGTCGCGTTTACATTCTTTTGAAGTGAATACGAGGTGTACATGACACTTCGCAATGAATATTATATCTTATCACGAAACATATAAATGAGATGCGATATCGCGATTTAAGTAGCATTAGAACTGTATTGCTACGATACGTCGCCATCTGCAAACGCTATTTCCTAGCAAGCAATAGTAGCATTTACAGTCTTTTGAAGTGAATACGAGGTATGCATGACACTTTGCAATGAATATTATATCTTATCATGAAACATAGAAGAGATATGCGATATCGCGTTTTAAGAAGCATTAGATCTCTATGGCCTCGATGCGGAGACAACTGCAAACGCTATTTCCTAGCAAGGAATAGTCGGAGTTACATTCTTTTGAAGTGTATACGAGGTATACATGACACTTCGCAATGAACATTATATCTTATCACGAAACATGTAAATGAGATGTGATATGGCGATATAAGAAGCATTAGAACGCTATTGCTACGATACGTAGACATCTGCAAACGCTATTTCCTAGCAAGCAATAGTCGCATTTACATTCTTTTGAAGTGAATACGAGGTATACATGACACTTCGCAATGAAAATTATACCTTATCATGAAACATAGAAGTGGGATGCGATATCGCGTTTTAAGAAGCATTAGAACTCTATTGCCTCGACGCGTATAGATCTGCAGACGCTATTTCCTAGCATGGAAGTGTCGCATTTACATTCTTTTGATGTGAATACGAGGTGTACATGACACTTCGCAATGAATATTATATCTTATGTGGAAACATAGAAATGAGAGGCGATATCGCGTTTTGAGAAGCATTGGAACTCTATTGCTACGATACGTAGACATCTGCAAACGCTATTTCCGAGCAAGGAAGATTCGCATTTACATTCTTTTGAAGTGAATACGAGGTATGCATGACACTTCGCAAAGAACATTATATCTTATCACGAAACATAGAAGAGTGATGCGATATCGCGTTTTAAGTAGCATTAGAACTCTAATGCTACGATACGTAGACATCTGCAAACTCTATTTCCAAGCAAGCAATAGTCGCATTCTCATTCTTTTGAAGTGAATACGAGGTGTACACGACACTTCGCAATGAATATTGTATCTTATTACGAAACATATAAATGATATGCGATATCGCGATTTAAGTAGCATTAGAACTCTATTGCTACGATAGGTAGACATCTGAAAACGCCATTTCCTAGCAAGGAAGTGTCGCATTTACATTCGTTTGGTGAGAATACGAGGTATACATTACACTTCGCAATGAATATTATATCTTATCATGAAACATAGAAGAGAGATGCGATATCGCGTTTTAAGAAGCATTAGAACTCTATGGCCTCGATGCGGACACATATGCAGACGCTATTTCCTAGCATCGAAGTGTCGCATTTACATTCTTTTGAAATAAATTCGAGGTTTACATGACACTTCGGAATGAATATTATAACTTATCTCGAAACATAAACAGGAGATGCGATATCGCGATCTAAGAAGCATTAGAACACTATTGCTACGATACGTAGGCATCTGCAAACGCTATGCCCTAGCAAGGAATAGTCGCATTTACATTCTTTTGATGTGAATACGAGGTATACATGACACTTCGCAATGAATATTATATCTTATAACGAAACATAGAAATGAGATGCGATATCGCCTTTTAAGAAGCATTAGAACTCTATTGCCTCGATGCGTAGACATCTGCAGACGCTATTTCTTAGCAAGGAAGTGTCGCATTTACATTCGTTTGGAGTGAATAGGAGGTATGCATGACACTTCGCAATGAATATTATATCTTATCACGAAACATAGAAGTGAGATGCGATATCGCGTCTTAAGAAGCATTAGAACCCTATTGCCTCGATGTGGAGATACCTGCAAACGCTATTTCCTAGCAAGCAATAGTCGCATTTACATTCCTTTGAAATGAATTCGAGGCTTACATGACACTTCGTAATGAATATTATAACTTATCAGGAAACATAAAAATGAGATGCGATATCGCGATCTAAGAAGCATTAGTACACTATTGCTACTATACGTAGGCATCTGCAAACTCTATGCCCTAGCAAGGAATAGTCGCATTTACATTCTTTTGATGTGACTACGAGGTATACATGACACTTCGCAATGAATATTATATCTTATAATGAAACATAGAAATGTGATGCGGTATCGCGATCTAAGAAGCATTAGCACTATATTGCCTCGACGCGTAGACATCTGCAGACGCTATTTCCTAGCATGTAAGTGTCGCACTTACATTCTTTTGAAGTGAATACGAGGTGTACATGACACTTCGCAATGAATATTATATCTTATCATGAAACATAGAAGAGAGATGCGTTATCGCGTTCTAAGAAGCATTAGAACCCTATGGCCTCGATGCGGAGACATCTGCAAACGCTATTTCCTAGCATGGAAGTGTCGCACTTACATTCTTTTGAAGTGATTACGATGTATACATGACACTTCGCAATGAATATTATATCTTATCACGAAACATATAAATGAGGTGTCATATCGCGATTGAAGTAGCATTAGAACTCTATTGCTACGATACGTAGACATCTGAATACGCTATTTCCTAGCAAGGAATAGTAGCATTTACATTCTTTTGAAGTGAATATGAGGTATACATGACACTTCGCAATGAATATAATATCTTATCATGAAACATAGAAGTGAGATGCGATATCGCGTTTTAAGAAGCATTAGAACTCTATCGCCTCGATGCGTAGATATCTGCAGACGCTATTTCCTAGCAAGGAAGTGTCGCATTTACATTCGTTTGGAGTGAACAGGAGGTATGCATGACACTTCGCAATGAATATTATATCATATCACGAAACATAGAAATGAAATGCGACATCTCGTTTTAAGAAGCATTAGGACTCTACTGCCTCATTGCGGAGATATCTGCAAGGGCTATTTCCTAGCATGGAAATGTCGCATTTAGATTCTTTTCAAGTGAATTCGAGGTGTACATAACACCTCGCAGTGAATATTATAACTTATCACGAAACTTAGAAATGAGATGCGATATCGCGATCTAAGCAGCATTAGAAGTCTATTGCTACGATACGTAGGCATCTGCAAACGCTATTTCCTAGCAAGGAATAGTCGCATTTACATTCTTTTGAAGTGAATACGAGGTATACATGACACTCCGCATTGAATATTATATCTTATCATGAAACATATAAGTGAGATGCGATATCGCGTTTTAAGAAGCATTAGAACCCTATTGCTACGATACGTAGAGATCCGCAAACGTTATTTCCTAGCAAGCAATAGTCGCATTTAGATTCTTTGAAATAAATTCGAGGTTTACATGACACTTCGGAATGAATATTATAACTTATCTCGAAACATAAACAGGAGATGCGATATCGCGATCTAAGAAGCATTAGAACACTATTGCTACGATACGTAGGCATCTGCAAACGCTATGCCCTAGCAAGGAATAGTCGCATTTACATTCTTTTGATGTGAATACGAGGTATACATGACACTTCGCAATGAATATTATATCTTATAACGAAACATAGAAATGAGATGCGATATCGCCTTTTAAGAAGCATTAGAACTCTATTGCCTCGATGCGTAGACATCTGCAGACGCTATTTCTTAGCAAGGAAGTGTCGCATTTACATTCGTTTGGAGTGAATAGGAGGTATGCATGACACTTCGCAATGAATATTATATCTTATCACGAAACATAGAAATGAAATGCGACATCTCGTTTTAAGAATCATTAGGACTCTATTGCCTCAATGCGGAGATATCTGCAAGGGCTATTTCCTAGCATGGAAATGTCGCATTTAGATTCCTTTGAAGTGAATTCGAGGTATACATGACTCTTTGGAATGAATATTACATCTTATCATGAAACATAGAAGAGAAATGCGATATCGCGTTTTAGGAAGCATTAGAACTCTATGGCATCGATGCGGAGACATCAGCAAACGCTATTTCCTAGCATGGATGTGTCGCACTTACATTCTTTTGAAGTGAATACGAGGTGTACATGACACTTAGCAATGAATATTATATCTTATCATGAAACATAGATGAGAGATGCGATATCGCGTTTTAAGAAGCATTAGAACTCTACGGCATCGATGCGGAGACATCTGCAGACGCTATTTCCTAGCATGTAAGTGTCGCACTTACATTCTTTTGAAGTGATTACGATGTATACATGACACTTCGCAATGAATATTATATCTTATCACGAAACATATAAATGAGGTGTCATATCGCGATTGAAGTAGCATTAGAAATCTATTGCTACGATACGTAGACATCTGAATACGCTATTTCCTAGCAAGGAATAATAGCATTTACATTCTTTTGAAGTGAATACGAGGTATACATGACACTTCGCAATGAATATAATATCTTATCATGAAACATAGAAGTGAGATGCGATATCGCGTTTTAAGAAGCATTAGAACTCCATTGCCTCGACGCCTAGACATCTGCAGACGCTATTTCCTAGCATGGAAGTGTCGCATTTACATTCTTTTGAAGTGAATACGAGGTGTACATGACACCTCGCAATGAATATTATATCTTATCAGGAAACATAGAAATGAGATGCGATATCGCGTTTTGAGAAGCATTAGAATTCTATTGCTACGATACGTAGACTTCTGCAAACGCTATTTCCTAGCAAGCAATAGTCGCACTTACATTCCATTGAAGTGAATTCGAGGTTTACATGACTCTTCGGTATGAATATTATAACTTATCACGAAACATAGAAATGAGATGCGATATCGCGTTTTAAGAAGCATTAGAACCTTAATGCCTCGACGCGTAGACATTTGCAGACGCTATTTGCTACCATGGAAGTGTCGCATTTACATTCTTTAGAAGTGAATACGAGGTATACATGACACTTCGCAATGAATATTATATTTTATCATGAAGCATAGAAATGAGATGCGATATCGCGTTTTGAGAGGCATTAGAACACTATTGCTACGAAACGTAGACATCTGCAAGCGCTATTTCCTTGCAGGGAAGATTCTCATTTACATTCTTTAGAAGAGAATACGAGGTATACATGACACTTCGCAATGAATATTATATCATATCATGAAACATAGAAGTGAGATGCGATATCGCGTTTTAAGAAGCATTAGAACTCTATTGCTTCGACGCATAGACATCTGCAGACGCTATTTCCTAGCATGGAAGTGTCGCATTTACATTCTTTTGAAGTGAATACGAGGTATACATTACACTTCGCAATGGATATTATATCTTGTCATGAAACATAGCATTGAGATGCGATATCCCGTTTTAAGAACCATTACAAATCCATTAATTGGATACGTAGACATCTGCAAACGCTATTTCCTAGCAAGGAAGTGTCGCATTTACATTCTTTTGAATTGAATACGAGCTATACATGGCACTTCGCAATGAACATTATATCTTGTCATGAAACATAGTAGTGAGATGCGATATCGCGTTTTATGAAGCATTAGAACTCTATTGCTTCGATACGTAGAGATCTGCGAACGCTATTTCCTGGCAAGGAAGTGTCGCATTTACATTCATTTGAAGCGAATACGAGGAATAAGAGACACTTCGCAATGAACATTATATCTTGTCATGAAACATAGAAATGAAGTGCGACATCTCATTCTAAGATGCATTAGAACTCTATTGGTACGATACGCAGACATCTGCAAACGCTATTTCCTAGCAAGCAAGTGTCGCATTTACATTCTTTTGTAGTGAATACGAGGTATACATGACACTTTGCATTGAACATTATATCTTATCATGAAACATAGAAATGAGATGCGATATCGCGCTTTAAGGAGCATTGGAACCCTAATGCTACGACACGTCGACATCTGCAAACACTATTTCCCAACAAGGAAGTTTCGCATTTACATTCGTTTGAAGTGTAGACGAGGAATGCATAACACTGCACAATGAATATTATATCTTATCATGAATCATAGAAATGAGATGCGATATCGCGCTTTAAGAAGCATTAGAAATCTATTGCTACGATACGAAGACATCAGCAAACGCTATTTCCTGGCAAGGAAGTGTCGCATTTACATTCATTTGAAGTGAATACGAGGTATACATGACACTTCAGAATGAATATTATATCTTATCATGAATCATAGAAATGAGATTCGATTTCGCGTTTAGAGGAGCATTAGAACTCTATTGTTTCGATACGTAGACATCTGCAAACGCTACTTCCAAGCAAGGAAGTGTCGCATTTACATTCATTTGAAGTGAATACGAGGTGTACATGACACTTCGGAATGGATATTATATCCTATCATGAAACATAGAAATGAAATGCGGCATCTCGTTATACGGAGCATTATAACTCTACTGCTTCGATACGTAGACATCTGCAAACGCTATTTCCTAGCAAGGAAGAGTCGCATTTACATTCATTTGAAGTGTAAGCGAGGTATACATGCTACTTCGCAATGAATATTATATCTTATCATGAAACATAGAAATGAAATGCAACATCTCGTTTTAAGAAGCATTAGAACTCTATTGTTTCGATACGTAGACATCTGCAATCGTTATTTCCCAGCAAGGAAGAGTTCCATTTACATTCATTTGAAGTGAATACGAGGTATACATGACACTTCGGAATGGATATTATATCTTATCATGAAACATAGAAATGAGATGCGATATCGCGTTTTAAGCAGTATTAGAACTCTATTGCTACGATACATTGATATCTGGAGACGCTATTTCCTAGCAAGGAAGTGTCGCATTTACATTCTTCTGAAGTGAATACGAGGCATACATGACACTTCGGTATGAATATTATAACTTATCACGAAACATAGAAATGAGATGCGATATCGCGTTTTAAGAAGTGTCAGAACTCTATTTCTACGTTACGAAGACATCTGCATACGCTATTTCCTAGCAAGGAAGTGTCGCATTTACATTCTTTTGAAGTGAATAGGAGGCATACATGACACTTCGCAATGAATATTATATCTTATCATGAAACTTAGAAATGAGATGCGATATCGCGTTTTAGGAAGTGCAGGAACTCTATTTCTACGATACGAAGACATCTGCAAACGTCATTTCCTAGCAAGGAAGTGTCGTATTTACATTCTTTTGATGTGAATACGAGGTATACATGACACCTCGCAATGAATATTATATCTTATCATCAAATATAGAAATGACATGCGATATCGCGTTTTACAAAGCGTTAGAACTCTATTGCTACAATACGTAGACATCTGCAAACGCTAATTCCAAGCAAGGAAGTGTCGCATTTACATTCATTTGAAGTGAATACGAGGTATACGTGACACTTCGGAATGGATATTATATCTTATCGTGAAACATAGAACTGAGATGCGATATCGCGTCTTAAGGAGCATTAGAGCTCTATTGCTTCGACACGTAGACATCTGGAAACGCCATTTCCTAGGAAGGAACTGTGGCATTTACATTCTTGTGAAGTGTTGACGGGGTATACATAACACTTCGCACTGAATATTATATCTTATCATGAAACACAGAAATGAGATGCGATATCGCGTTCTAAGAAGCATTGGAACACTATTGCTACGATACGTAGACACCTGCAGACGCTATTTCCTAGCAAGGAAGTGTCGCATTTACATTTTTTTGAAGTGAATACTAGGTATACATAACACTCCACAATGAATATTATATCTTATCATGAAACATAGAAATGAGATGCGATATCGCGTTTTAAGAAGCGTTAGAACTCTATTGCTTCGATACGTAGACATCTGCGAACGCTATTTCCTGGCAAGGAAGTGTCGCATTTACATTCATTTGAAGCGAATACGAGGAATAAGAGACACTTCGCAATGAACATTATATCTTGTCATGAAACATAGAAATGAAGTGCGACATCTCATTCTAAGATGCATTAGAACTCTATTGGTACGATACGCAGACATCTGCAAACGCTATTTCCTAGCAAGCAAGTGTCGCATTTACATTCTTTTGTAGTGAATACGAGGTATACATGACACTTTGCATTGAACATTATATCTTATCATGAAACATAGAAATGAGATGCGATATCGCGCTTTAAGGAGCATTGGAACCCTAATGCTACGACACGTCGACATCTGCAAACACTATTTCCCAACGAGGAAGTTTCGCATTTACATTCGTTTGAAGTGTAGACGAGGAATGCATAACACTGCACAATGAATATTATATCTTATCATGAATCATAGAAATGAGATGCGATATCGCGCTTTAAGAAGCATTAGAAATCTTTTGCTACGATACGAAGACATCAGCAAACGCTATTTCCTGGCAAGGAAGTGTCGCATTTACATTCATTTGAAGTGAATACGAGGTATACATGACACTTCAGAATGAATATTATATCTTATCATGAATCATAGAAATGAGATTCGATTTCGCGTTTAGAGGAGCATTAGAACTCTATTGTTTCGATACGTAGACATCTGCAAACGCTACTTCCAAGCAAGGAAGTGTCGCATTTACATTCATTTGAAGTGAATACGAGGTGTACATGACACTTCGGAATGGATATTATATCCTATCATGAAACATAGAAATGAAATGCGGCATCTCGTTATACGGAGCATTATAACTCTACTGCTTCGATACGTAGACATCTGCAAACGCTATTTCCTAGCAAGGAAGGGTCGCATTTACATTCATTTGAAGTGTAAGCGAGGTATACATGCTACTTCGCAATGAATATTATATCTTATCATGAAACATAGAAATGAAATGCAACATCTCGTTTTAAGAAGCATTAGAACTCTATTGTTTCGATACGTAGACATCTGCAATCGTTATTTCCCAGCAAGGAAGAGTTCCATTTACATTCATTTGAAGTGAATACGAGGTATACATGACACTTCGGAATGGATATTATATCTTATCATGAAACATAGAAATGAGATGCGATATCGCGTTTTAAGCAGTATTAGAACTCTATTGCTACGATACATTGATATCTGGAGACGCTATTTCCTAGCAAGGAAGTGTCGCATTTACATTCTTCTGAAGTGAATACGAGGCATACATGACACTTCGGTATGAATATTATAACTTATCACGAAACATAGAAATGAGATGCGATATCGCGTTTTAAGAAGTGTCAGAACTCTATTTCTACGTTACGAAGACATCTGCATACGCTATTTCCTAGCAAGGAAGTGTCGCATTTACATTCTTTTGAAGTGAATAGGAGGCATACATGACACTTCGCAATGAATATTATATCTTATCATGAAACTTAGAAATGAGATGCGATATCGCGTCTTAAGGAGCATTAGAGCTCTATTGCTTCGACACGTAGACATCTGGAAACGCCATTTCCTAGGAAGGAACTGTGGCATTTACATTCTTGTGAAGTGTTGACGGGGTATACATAACACTTCGCACTGAATATTATATCTTATCATGAAACACAGAAATGAGATGCGATATCGCGTTTTAAGAAGCATTGGAACACTATTGCTACGATACGTAGACACCTGCAGACGCTATTTCCTAGCAAGGAAGTGTCGCATTTACAATTTTTTGAAGTGAATACTAGGTATACATAACACTCCACAATGAATATTATATCTTATCATGAAACATAGAAATGAGATGCGATATCGCGTTTTAAGAAGCGTTAGAACTCTATTGCTTCGATACGTAGACATCTGCAATCGTTATTTCCCAGCAAGGAAGAGTCGCATTTACATTCATTTGAAGTGCAGACGAGGAATACATAACACCTCGCAATGAATATTATATCTTATCATGAGACATAGAGATGAGGTGCGATATCGCGTTTTAAGGAGAATTAGAAATTTATAGCTTCGATACAGAGATATCTGGGAACGTAATTTCCTAGAAAGGAATTGTCATATTTTGTGACGTCAGGCGTACCGCCTGCCACCCATCAACTTCCTCGCACCCTCCAGCATCAACCCCTGGACGCATGCAACCAGCCAAACTCGCCTGCAGAACCAGCAACTGGAAGTGTTCGCGCGCGCAGACCAGCACGCGCTCACTCACACCGAGTTCCGCTGCCTCACTCGCACCGCCGAGTATACCTGTCTCGCTCGTACCGGGCACCAGTGTCTTACTTGCACCACCGAGTATACCTGTCTCGCCCGCACCAAGGACGGGCAGCCCTATCTCCCTCGCACCGAGGATTCCGTCCTGCAGGAATACGTAGCCGCAGCCCATCACCTGAATGGGGTCTTTTCCAATTCCGGGAACAGGATCTGCTAGAACCTATATATTACTTCTAAGCTAGGACATACATACCATATCATGCCGCATATATAAGAATTCCTAGATCTAAGTTACACTATGTAAGATGCGTCCGGCCAGCGGCATGCGCCGCTAGTCCCACCACGAGCCGCGGGTCTCCACTCGCTGGACCGCGCGCTCTCCGCCTCGAGACGCGAGTCCCCCACTCGCGGGACCGCGATCTCCCTACAACGAGCGTCCGCGACCGTAGCGCCCCGCGAACCGAGGAGGTCAGAGACGCGTCTCCAGAGCACACACTCTGACTCGAGATCTCCTACCGAGGAGTCAAAACCTCTAGTTCTAGATCGTTAGCCACCTCAATGTGGGGTTCAGGCATCGTATTTCTATTTCCATTTTAACTTAGTCTTAGTCTTAGAATAATTCCAGTTCTTGTATACTTTAAACCTAGAATATATTTTATTTTTATTTTTACTATATCCAAGTACAAGTTCTTTTACCAAGTCTACTATTTCCACATCCATTAATTTTATCAAGTGTTTATAATACTAGTTCTACTTTTAACATTACATTTAACTACGAATTCTTCCACGGGTTCTTCCATACAACTGGGGTTGCTCTTCATCAAATTGAAGGTGTATAGAAATCGACTTCGTGACGTTGAGACCGCCGCTTATCATTCAGATCTTAGTCGAAAGTACAGAAAAACCTGGTGAATGAATCGTGCTTCCGGTTTGCGAAGAACGCGACGTGCGAGTAGGAAGAATTTCATACGATCACTTGTGCGTGAATATTTGGAGGGCGTTCCGAGAGTCCTCGTATACCAGCGACCTACCTTCATACCAGCCCAGACGCCGCTTTCCGAAGCGACCGTCGACGCTTCCGATCCAGACACCACTACACATCACGCCGATTCTGCCACAATCAGCATCATCGCTGAATTCCGACCGCCGTCCTCCTCTTTGCTGGCGATTGATCGAGATTTCCGTAGCAGCCAACAGAACGAAATTCGCTACGGTCCCAGCGAACGATCCTCCACGCCGTTTCTACCTACAAATCGAGAGAGAAGTCATTGAAAGGTAGGGTCTTTCCCTTTTTATCGCTAGTGTCGCGTCAATCGAAATTGTCGGACCCGGTCTTAACGCGTTCCCGCGGACCGAATTACCGAAAAATAGGCTCGTGTCGTAAAGCCTCCGGAGCAACGGAAAATAGTTTCACCGGACGTGATACCTCGTATTCACCTCAAAAGAATGTAAATGCGACACTTCCTTGCTAGGAAATAGCGTCTCCAGATATCTACGTATCGTAGCAATAGAGTTCTAATGCATCTTAAAATGAGATGTCGCGTCCCATTTCAATGTTTCATGATAAGATATAATATTCATTGCGAAGTGTCATGTATACCTCGTATTCACATCAAAAGAATGTAAATGCGACACTTCCTTGCTAGGAAATAGCGTTTGCAGATTTCAACGTATATTAGCAATAGAGTTCTAATGCTTCTTAAAACGCGATATCGCATCTCACTCCTATGTTTCATGATAAGATGTAATATTCATTGCGAAGTGTCATGTATACCTCGTATTCACTTCAAAAGAATGTAAATGCGACACTTCCATGCTAGGAAATAGCCTTTGCAGATGTCTACGTATCGTCGCAATAGAGTTCTAATGCTACTTAAAACGAGATGTCGCATTTCATTTCTATTTCTCGTGATAAGATACAATATTCATTGCGAACTGTCATGTACACCTCGTATTCACTTCAAAACAATGTAAATACGACACTTCCTTGCTAGGAAATAGTGTTTCCAGATGACCAGGTATCGAAAGAATAGAGTTCTAATGCTTCCTAAACCGAGATGTCGCAATTCATTTATATGTCTCGTGATAAGATATAATATTCATTTTGGAGTGTCATGCATGCATCGTATTCACTTCAAAAGAATGTAAATAAGACACTTCCATGCTAGGAAATAGCGTTTGCAGATGTCTACGTATCGAAAGAATAGTGTTCTAATACTTCTTAAAACGATATGTCGCATCTCATTTCTATGTTTCATGATAAGATATAATATTCATTGCGAAGTGTCATGTATACCACGTATTCACTTCAAAAGAATGTAAATGCGACACTCCCGTGCTAGGAAATAGGGTTTGCAGATGTCTACGTATCGTAGCAATAGAGTTCTAGTGCTTCTTAAAACGCGATATCGCATCTCACTTCTATGTTTCATGAAATGATATAATATTCATTATGGAGTATTATGTATACCTCGTATTCACTTCAAAAGAATGTAAATGCGATCCTTCCACGCTAGGAAATAGCGTTCGCAGATGTCTACGTATCGAAAGAATAGAGTTCTAATACTTCTTAAAACGAGATGTCGCATCTCATTTCTATGTTTCATGATAAGATATAGTATCCATTGAGAAGTGTCATGTATACCTCGTATTCACTTCAAAAGAATGTAAATGCGACACTTCCTTCCTAGGAAATAGCGTTTGCAGATGTCTACGTATCGATGTCATAAGGTTCCAATCCTTCTTAAAACGCGATTTCGAATCTCATATCTATGTTTCATGATAAGATGTAATTATCACTGCGAAGTGTTATGTATACCTCGTCTACACTTCAATAGAATGTAAACGTCACACGTCCATACTAGGTAATGGCGTTTCCAGATGTCTGGGTATCGAAGCAATCGAGTTCTAGTGCTTCTTAAAACGCGATATCGCATCTCATTCCTATGTTTTATGATAAGACATTATATTCATTGCGAAGTATGTATATGTATACTTCGTCTATACTTCAAAAGAATGTAAATGCGACACTTCCTTGCTAGGAAATAACTTTTGCAGATGTCTACGTATCGAATCGATGAAGTTCTAATGCATCTTAAATCGCGAAATCGCATGGCCGTCCTATGTTTCAAGATAAGATGTAATATTCATTGCGAAGTGTTATGTATACCTCGTCTACACCTCAAAAGAATGTAAATGCCACACATCCTTGCCTGGAAATGCGTTTCCAGATGTCTACGTATCGAAGCAATGAAGTTTTAATGCACCTTAAATCACGATAACGCATCACACTTCCATGTTTCACGATAAGACATAATATACATTGCGAAGTGTTATGTGTACCTCGTCTGCACTTCTGAAGAATTTAAATGCCACACTTCCTTGGTAGGAAATAGCGTTTCCACGTGTCTACGTATCGAAGCAATGAAATTTAGATGCTCCTTAAAACGCGATAACGCATTTCATTTCCATGTATCATGATAAGACATAACATTCATTGCGAACTGTAGTGTGTACCTTGTCCATACTTCAAAAGAATGTAAATGCCACACTTCCTTGCTAGGAAATGCATTTCTAGATGCTTACGTAACGAAGCAATGGAGTTCTAATGCTTCGTAAAGCGCGATATCGCAACTCATTTCTATGTTTTATGGTAAGATATAATATTCATTGCAAAGTGTAATGTATACCACGTCTGCACTTCAAAAGAATGTAACTGCCACACTTCCTTGTTAGAAAAGGCGTTTCCATATGTCCACGTGTCGAAGCAATTAAGCATCAATGATCCCTAAAACGCGATAACGCATCTCATTTCCATGTTTCATGATAAGACATAATATTCATTGCGAAGTGTTATGTATGTCTCGTCTACACTTCACAAGAATGTAAATGCCGCACTTCCTTGCTAGGAAATAGCCGTTCCAGTTGTCGACGTATCGAGGCAATGGAGTTATAATGATTCCTAAAACGCGATTTCGCATCTGACTTCTATTTTTCATGATAAGAGATAATAGTCATTGCGATGTGTTACGTATACCTCAACTGCACATCAAAAGAATGTAAATGCCACACTTCTTTGCTAGGGAATGGTGTTTCCAGATGTCTACGTATAGGAGCAATAGAGTTATAGTGCTGCTTAAAACGCAATATCGCATGTCATTTCTATGCTTCATGATAAGATATAATATTCATTTCGAACTGTTATGTATACTTCGTCTACACTTCAAAAGAATGTAAATGCCACACTTCCTTGCTAGGAAATAGCGTTTTCAGATGTCTACGTATCGAAGCAATAGTGTTCTATTGCTTCTTAAGTCGCGATATCGCACCTCATTTCTATGTTTCATGATAAAATGTAATTTTCATTGCGATGTGTTTCGTATACCTCGTCTACACTTCAAAAGAATGTAAATGCCACACTTCCATGCTAGGAAATTTCGATTCCAGATCTCTACGTATCGAAGCAATACAGATGTAATGCATCTTAAAAGGCGATATCGCATCTCATTTCTATGTTTCACAATAAGATATAATATTCATTGCGAAGTGTTATGTATACGACGTCTACACTTCAAAAGAGTGTAAATGCCACACTTCCCTGCTAGGAAATGTCGTTTCCAGATGTCTACGAAAATGGAAAGTAGCGAGCAGAAAAAGAAACTGATGGAGCTACAAAGTAGATTGATACATCCGTCAAATGATGATTCTAGGTTAATAAAATCTGTTAATTAAAGAACTATTGCAAAAGTCAAGTATAATTAATATTACTTCTGCTCAAAGGCTATAATAGAATTGGTCCGAAATGGGTACAAAACAGGCAATTATATCTATACGTTCTATTCTATGCAAAGGCAAATATTTCAAAGAGAAAAGATGTGTTACTTAGAAATTACTTATGTTCCTAGATATCTCACTAATTCAGGCTTCTTGTCTTGCAGAACTTATCATTCATGTAACATGTAAAGGGGTCGAAGAATAGTAAAAGATTTTTATATTTCATAGCCTCACTTGATACGTCGATTGGATCACGTAAAATATCGGACATTGATTGCATCTACATCTTCAGACCTTAAATATATAATTGCAACAACATATTTAATAGCGTTTTAATAACATTTTTCTAATTGTTTATATCTATGTCTAATAAATATATATTAATCGAATAAGTTGCTTTACCAAAGAATAAAAGTATCTGAGGCTCACAAATCGGAGCATTACATAACAAACGTGCATCACATATATAATATTACATGTAACAAAAGATGAAGACCAAAAAGATCGTACATAAGTTGAATCCACAATGCGGTCATAGAGATACAGAAACGGCAAAAATTCCAAACAATAATTTAAAAAATTCAAAAAGGGGGGAGTGAAAATCCATCTCCTTGACGATGATAAGGGACAAGTCTGCCTCATGCACTACAATATCCCAAACAGCCAGCGATTGGCACGCCAATGACAACGGATGGAACGAATTCCGTGACAGAACTGTGCTAACAAAGTGCTCCTAGTCAGCTTTCGAAATGGCATACTGTTAGTACTGGGGCGGCATTCGTATCACGGCACTATTAAAGCTCCGAGATATAGCACACGAGCTACACGGCCGTGACAATGACACTATCAGCTCACCATAGCTACACGCGTGGTTGTGGCGTAGGCTGACATTTACTAATGGGGAAGCTGCTTCCATAAAAATTATAAGCAAATATGAAAAATGACTAAACTGTGCAATTTATTTATTTTGATTCCAATATAGATACACCGGCACAAAACAAAGATATAAGAACTCGATTTTATTATTTTCTATAAACTAGACCGATAGGACGATTTTTCCCATAAAGTCGATAATTTCTTTGTCATAAAAATATATACACTTATTTTATATATATTTTCTTCAATTTATTGTTACAAATTCATGCAATTGAGGGTTACATTAAATACGATGACAGCATGTTATTTCAAAAATTACACAAGGCGAAGTTAGGGACGCAACAGCATGAATTTTTATTTTATAAGTAATATTTTTCTTATAAATAATATTTTTAGTCTATGATGGATTGAAAGAAATATATACGACCGAAGAAATATATATAATATAGTGCCGGCATGGTGTCGCTACCATCTTGCCGTTTGTTATCTGGCATGCTTTTTAGTGCATTATTCGGAATTGAATTTGAACACATAGCTAATTAATCGCAAATTTGTATGTACTGTGACGTGGTGAAGTTACAAGGCTCGCCCCCACGTAGGTTAGACTAGCTCGCAGATCACCACCCATGCGAGAAGCGTGACGCGGACCATCGCGATAGCTGTATTTGCGAGGAGCGTGAAATACACGATGGTAGAACCTCCCCCCCCCCCCCCCCCGTTCGTTTCTCTCTCTCCGTTCTACGGATTAGACTGGCGAGCTGATGGAAGAAGCGACCCATAAGACGCCTCCTCGGCGGATAATAAGACCGCTGGTTCGCGGAAGGGCTGTGCGCCGAGGTAGTGTGACAGGCTCGACGGTGGAGGAGCCGGGAAGTGAGCAAGAAGAGACACTGAAGCCCGAAGGATAGGATCCAGAGCTCTGCAACGATAAGACCGCTGCCATAGTCCATGGAGACAAACAGGATGGTTCTCGGGTGTGAGAAGGACCTCTACCCCTCCCCATTAGAACTCTATTGCTACGATACGTAGACATCTGCAAACGCTATTTCCAAGCAAGGAAGTGCTGCATTTGCATTCTCTTGAAGTGAATGCGATGTATTCATAACATTGCACAATGAATACTATATCTTATCATGAAACATAGAAATGAGATGCGATATCGCGATATATGAAGCATTATAACTCTATTGTTTCGATACGTAGACACCTGCAAATGCTATTTCCTAGCAAGGAAGTGTCGCATTTACATTCATTTGAAGTGTGTCCGAGGTATACATGACACTTCGCAATGAATATTGTATCTTATCATGAAACATAGAAATGAGATGCGATATCGCGTTTTGAGAAGCATTAGAACACAATTGCTACGATACGTAGACATCTGCAAGCGCTATTTCCTAGCAAGGAAGTGTCGCATTTACATTCTTTTGAAGTGAATACGAGGTATACATATCACTCCACAATGCATATTATATCATATCATGAAACATAGATATGAGATGCGATATCGCGTTTTGAGAGGCATTAGAACTCTATTGCTATGATACGTAGACATCTGCAAACGCTACTTCCTAGCAAGGAAGTGTCGCATTTACATTCTTTTGAAGTGAATACGAGGTATACATATCACTCCACAATGCATATTATATCTTATTATGAAACATAGAGATGAGATGCAATATCGCGATTTAAGAAGCTTTAAAACTCTATTGCTTCGATACGTAGACATCAGCAAACGCTACCTCCTAGCAAGGAAGTGTCGCAATAACATTATTTTGGAGTGTATAAGAGGTATACATGACACTTCGCAATGAATATTATATCTTATCGCGAAACATAGAAATGGGATGCGATATCGCGATTTCAGTAGCATTAGAACTCTATTGCTACGATACGTAGACATCTGAATACGTTATTTCCTATCAGGGAAGTGTCGCATTTACATTCGTTTGGAGTGAATACGAGGAATACTTGACACTTCGCAATGAATATTATATCTTATCATGAAGGACAGAAATGAGATGCGATATCGCGTTTTGAGAAGCATTAGATCTCTATTACTACGATACGTATTCATCTGCAAACGCTATTTCGTAGCAACGAATAGTCGCATTTACATTCTTTTGAAGTGAATACGAGTTATACATGACACTTCGCAATGAGTATTATATCTTATCACGAAATATAGAAATGAGATGCGATATCGCGATTTAAGTAGCATTAGAAATCTATTGCTACGATACGTAGGCATCTGAATACGCTACTTCCTAATAAGGAAGTGTCGCATTTACATTCGTTTGGTGTGAATACGAGGTATACATGACACTTCGCAATGAATATTATATCTTATCACGAAACATAGAAATGAAATGCGACATCTCGTTTTAAGAAGCATTAGGACACCTTTGCTACGATACGTAGACATCTGCAAACGCTATTTCCTAGCAAGCAATAGTCGCAATTACATTCTTTTGAAGTGAATACGAGGTATACATGACACTTCGCAATGAATATCATATCTTATCAGGAAACATAGTAGTGAGGGGCGATATCGCGTTTTAAGAGGCATTAGAACACTATTGCTACGATACGTAGACATTTGCAAACGCTATTTCCTAGCATGGAAGTGTCGGATTTACATTCATTTGAAGTGCAGTAGAGGGATACATAACACTTCGCAATTAATATTATACCTTATCATAAGACATAGAAATGAGATGCGATATCGCGTTTTAAAAAGCATTAGAACTCTATTGCTACGATACGTAGACATCTTCAAACGCTATTTCCTAGCGAACAATAGTTGCACTTACATTCTTTTGAAGTGAATACGAGGTATACATGACACTTCGCAATGAATATTATATCTTATCGCGAAACATAGAAATGGGATGCGATATCGCGATTTCAGTAGCATTAGAACTCTATTGCTACGATACGTAGACATCTGAATACGTTATTTCCTATCAGGGAAGTGTCGCATTTACATTCGTTTGGAGTGAATACGAGGAATACTTGACACTTCGCAATGAATATTATATCTTATCATGAAGGACAGAAATGAGATGCGATATCGCGTTTTGAGAAGCATTAGAAATCTATTACTACGATACGTAGACATCTGCAAACGCTATTTCCTATCAACGGATTGTCGCATTTACATTCCTTTGAAGTGAATACGAGGTATACATGACACTTCGCAATGAATATTATATCTTATCATGAAACATAGAAGTGAGATGCGATATCGCATTTAGGAAGCACTAGACCTCTATTGCTTCGATACGTAGACATCTGCAATCGCTATTTCCGAGCAAAGGAAGTGTCGCATTCACATTCTTCTGAAGTGAATACAAGGTATTCATGACAATTCGCAATTAATATTATATCTTATCATGGAACATAGAAATGAGATGCGATGTCTCGTTTTAAGAAGCATTAGAACTCTATTGCTTCGATACGTAGACATCTGCAAGAGCTATTTCCTAGCAAGGAAGTGTCGCATTTACATTCATTTGAAGTGTAGACGAGGAATACATAACACTTCGCAATGAATATTATACCTTATCAAGAATCATAAAAATGTGAGCGATATCTCGTTTTAACATGCACTAGAACACTATTGCTTCGATACGTAGACATCTCCAAACGCTATTTCCTAGCGTTGAAGTGTCGCATTTACATTCATTTGAAGTGAATACGAGGTATACATGACACTACGCAATTACTATTGTATCACATCATGAAACAAAAAAATGAGATGCGATATCCCTATTTAAGAAGCATTAGCACTTTGTTGCTTCGATACGTAGACATCTGCAAGCGCTACTTCCTAACAAGGAAGTGTCGCATTTACATTCTTTTGAAAGGAATACGAGGTATACAAGGCACTGCACAATGAATATTATATCTTATCACGAAACATAGAAATGAGATGCAATATGGCGATCTAAGAAGCATTAGATCTCTAATGCGTCGATACGTAGACATCTCCAAACGCTACTTCTTAGCAAGGAAGTGTCGCATTTACATTCATTTGAAGTGTTTGCGAGGTATACATAGCACTTCGCAATGAATATTATATATTATCATGAAACATAGAAATGAGATGCGATATCGCGAATTAACAAGTTTAGAACTCTATTGCCTCGATACGTAGACATCTGCAAACGCTATTTCCTAGCAAGGAAAAGTCGCATTTACATTTTTTTGAGGTGAATACGAGGTATACATTACACTGCACAATGAATATTGTATCTTATCATGAAACATAGAAATGAGATGCGATATCGCATTTTAAGAAGCATTAGAACACTACTCCATCGATACGTAGACATCTGCAAACGCTATTTCCTAGCAAGGAAGTGGCGCAATTACATTCTTTTGAAGTGAATACGAGGTATACATGACACTACGCAATGAATATTATATCTTATCATGAAACATATAAGTAGGATGCGATATCGCGTTTTAAGAAGCATTAGAACTCTATTGCTACGATACGTAGACATCTGGATTCGCTATTTCCTAGCTAGAAAGTGTCGCACTTACATTCTTTTGAAGTGAATACGAGGTATACATGACACTTCGCAATGAATATTATATCTTATCACGAAACATAGAAATGAAATGCGACATCTCGTTTTAAGAAGCAATAGAACTCTATTCCTACGATACGTAGACATCTGCAGGCGCTATTTCCTAGCAAGGAAGTGACGCATTTACATTCATTTGAAGTGTATGCGAGGTATACATAACACTTCGCAATGAATATTATACCTTATCATGAATCATAAAAATGTGATGCGACATCTCGTTTTAAGAACAATTAGAACTCTATTGCTTCGATACGTAGACATCTGCAAGCGCTATATCCTAGCAAGGAAGTGTCGCATTTACATTCCTTTGAAGTGAATACGAGGTATTCATGACACTACGCAATTACTATTATATCATATCATGAAACAAAGAAATGAGATGCGATATCCCGATTTAAGAAGCATTAGCACTTTGTTGCTTCGATACGTAGACATCTGCAAGCGCTATATCCTAGCAAGGAAGTGTCGCCTTTACATTCATTTGAAGTGTATGCGAGGTATACATAACACATCGCAATGAATATTACATCTTATCGTGAAACATAGAAATGAGATGCGATATTTCGTTTTAAGAAGCACTAGACCTCTATTGCTTCGATACGTAGACATCTGCAATCGCTATTTCCGAGCAAAGGAAGTGTCGCATTCACATTCTTCTGAAGTGAATACAAGGTATTCATGACAATTCGCAATTAATATTATATCTTATCATGGAACATAGAAATGAGATGCGATGTCTCGTTTTAAGAAGCATTAGTACTCTATTGCTTCGATACGTAGACATCTGCAAGCGCTATTTCCTAGCAAGGAAGTGTCGCATTTACATTCATTTGAAGTGTAGACGAGGAATACATAACACTTCGCAATGAATATTATACCTTATCAAGAATCATAAAAATGTGAGCGATATCTCGTTTTAACATGCATTAGAACACTATTGCTTCGATACGTAGACATCTCCAAACGCTATTTCCTAGCGTTGAAGTGTCGCATTTACATTCATTTGAAGTGAATACGAGGTATACATGACACTACGCAATTACTATTGTATCACATCATGAAACAAAAAAATGAGATGCGATATCCCGATTTAAGAAGCATTAGCACTTTGTTGCTTCGATACGTAGACATCTGCAAGCGCTACTTCCTAACAAGGAAGTGTCGCATTTACATTCTTTTGAAAGGAATACGAGGTATACAAGGCACTGCACAATGAATATTATATCTTATCATGAAACATAGAAATGAGATGCAATATGGCGATCTAAGAAGCATTAGGTCTCTAATGCGTCGATACGTAGACATCTCCAAACGCTACTTCTTAGCAAGGAAGTGTCGCATTTACATTCATTTGAAGTGTTTGCGAGGTATACATAGCACTTCGCAATGAATATTATATATTATCATGAAACATAGAAATGAGATGCGATATCGCGAATTAACAAGTTTAGAACTCTATTGCCTCGATACGTAGACATCTGCAAACGCTATTTCCTAGCAAGGAAAAGTCGCATTTACATTTTTTTGACGTGAATACGAGGTATACATTACACTGCACAATGAATATTGTATCTTATCATGAAACATAGAAATGAGATGCGATATCGCATTTTAAGAAGCATTAGAACACTACTCCATCGATACGTAGACATCTGCAAACGCTATTTCCTAGCAAGGAAGTGGCGCAATTACATTCTTTTGAAGGGAATACGAGGTATACATGACACTACGCAATGAATATTATATCTTATCATGAAACATATAAGTAGGATGCGATATCGCGTTTTAAGAAGCATTAGAACTCTATTGCTACGATACGTAGACATCTGGATTCGCTATTTCCTAGCTAGAAAATGTCGCACTTACATTCTTTTGAAGTGAATACGAGGTATACATGACACTTCGCAATGAATATTATATCTTATCACGAAACATAGAAATGAAATGCGACATCTCGTTTTAAGAAGCAATAGAACTCTATTGCTACGATACGTAGACATCTGCAAACGCTATTTCCTAGCATGGAAACGCCGCATTTATATTCTTTTGAAGGTAATACGAGGTATACATGACACTTCGCAATGAATATTATATATTATCATGAAACATAGGAATGAGGTGCTATATTGCGTTTTGAGAAGCATTAGAACTCTATTGCTAATATACGTAAACATCTGCAAACTCCATTTCCAACCATGGAAATGTCGCATTTACATTATTTTGAAGTGAATACGAGGTATACGTAACACTCCACAATGAATATTATATCTTATCACGAAACATAGAAATGAAATGCGACATCTCGTTCTAGGAAGCATTAGAATTCTATTGCTACGATACGTAGACATCTGCAAACGCTATTTCCTAGCATGGAAGTGTCGCATTTACATTTTTTTGAAGTGAATACGAGGTATGCATGACACTTCGCAATGAATATTATATATTATCACGCAACATAGAAATGAAATGCGACATCTCGTTTTAAGTAGCATTAGAACTCTATTGCTACGATACGTGGACATCCGCAAACGCTATTTCCTAGCAAGGAAGTGTCGCATTTACATTCATTTGAAGTGAATACGAGGTATTCATGACACTACGCAATTACTATTATATCATATCATGAAACATAGAAATGAGATGTAATATGACGATTTAAGAAGCATTAGAAATCTATTTGTTCGATACGTAGACTTCTGCAAACGCTGTTTGCTAGCAAGGAAGTGTCGCATTTACATTCATTTGAAGTGCAGACGAGGAATACATAACAGTTCGCAATGAATATTATATCTCATCATGAGACATAGAACTGAGACGCGATATCGCGTTTTAAGATGCATTAGAACACTATTGCTTCGATACGTAGACATCTGTAAACGCTACTTCCTAGCAAGGAAGTGTCGCATTTACATTCTTTTGAAGTATAGACGAGATATACATAACACTGCACAATGAATATCATATATTATCATGATACATAGTAATGAGTAGCGATATCGCGTATAGAGGACCATTAGAAATCTAATGCTACGATACGTAGACATCTGCAAACGCTATTTCCCGGCAAGGAAGTGTCGCGTTTACATTCTTTAGAGGTGAATTCGAGGTATACATAACACTTCACAATGAATATTATATCTTTCCATGAAACATAGAAATGTGATGTAATATGGCGATTTAAGAAGCATTAGAACACTATTGCTTCGATACGTAGACATCTGCAAACGCTATTTCCTAGCAACGAAGTGTTGCATGTACATTCAATTGAAGTGTATGCGAGGTATACATGGCACTTCGCAATGAATATTATATATTATCATAAAACATAGAAATGACATGCGATATCCCGTTTTAAGAAGCATCAGATATCTATTGCTTCGATAAGTAGACAACTGCAAACGCTACTTCCAAGCAAGGAAGTGTCGCGTTTACATTCTTTTGAAGTGAATTCGAGGTATACATAACACTTCACAATGAATATTATATCTTTCCATGAAACATAGAAATGAGATGCGATATGACGATTTAAGAAGCATTAGAATTCTATTGCTTCGATACGTAGACATCTGCAAACGCTATTTCCTAGCAAGGAAGTGTTGCATTTACATTCAATTGAAGTGTATGCGAGGTATACATGGCTCTTCGCAATGAATATTATATCTTATCATGAAACATAGAAATGAGATGTGATATGGCGATTTATGAAGCATCAGATATCAATTGCTTCGATAAGTAGACATCTGCAAACGCTATTTCCTAGCAAGGAAGTGTCGCATTTACAATCATTTGAAGTGCAGAGGAGGAATACATAACACTTCGCAATGAATATTATATCTTATCATGAGACATAGAACTGAGACGCGATATAGCGTTTTAAGATGCATTAGAACACTATTGCTTCGATACGTAGACATCTGCAAACGCTACTTCCTAGCAAGGAAGTGTCGCATTTACATTCTTTTGAAGTATAGACGAGATATACATAACACTGCACAATGAATATTATATCTTATCATGGAACGTAGAAATGAGATGCGATATGGCGATTTAGGAAGCATTAGAAATATATTGGTTCGATACGTAGACATCTGCAAACGCTACTTACTACCAAGGAAGTGTCGCATTTACATTATTTTGAAAGGAATACGAGGTATACATGACACTCCACAATTAATATTATATCTTATCATGAAGCATAGAAATGAGATGCGATATGGCGATTTAAGAAGCATCAGAACTCTATTGTAGACATCTGCAAACGCTATTTCCTAGCAGGGAAGTGTCGCATTTACGTTCATTTGAAGTATAGACGAGATACACATAACACTGCACAATGAATATTATATCTTCTCATAAAACATAGAAATGAGACGTGATATGGCGATTTATGAAGCATCAGATATCTATTGCTTCGATAAGTAGACATCTGCAAACGCTATTTCCTAGCAAGGAAGTGTCGCATTTACATTCATTTGAAGTGCAGAGGAGGAATACATAACACTTCGCAATGAATATTATATCTTATCATGAGACATAGAACTAAGACGCGATATAGCGTTTTAAGATGCATTAGAACACTATTGCTTCGATACGTAGACATCTGCAAACGCTACTTCCTAGCAAGGAAGTGTCGCATTTACATTCTTTTGAAGTATAGACGAGATATACATAACACTGCACAATGAATATTATATCTTATCATGGAACGTAGAAATGAGATGCGATATGGCGATTTAGGAAGCATTAGAAATATATTGGTTCGATACGTAGACATCTGCAAACGCTACTTACTACCAAGGAAGTGTCGCATTTACATTATTTTGAAAGGAATACGAGGTATACATGACACTCCACAATTAATATTATATCTTATCATGAAGCATAGAAATGAGATGCGATATGGCGATTTAAGAAGCATTAGAACTCTATTGTAGACATCTGCAAACGCTATTTCCTAGCAGGGAAGTGTCGCATTTACGTTCATTTGAAGTATAGACGAGATACACATAACACTGCACAATGAATATTATATCTTCTCATAAAACATAGAAATGAGACGTGATATGGCGATTTATGAAGCATCAGATATC